>NC_133316.1:5010995-5159073 GCF_012295235.1 Primulina huaijiensis
CAGTAGTTGTATTCCAAATTGTTTTTCTCGGCTTTTGTGTGCATGGTGTGTAGTGTACAGATGATACATTATGTATTTTAGGTTTATTCAACTGATTGTTTAGTCTGTATCTCTTCTGAACTGGCTTGCAGTTATAGTAATTGAAGTAGCTATTTGAATAGTTTTTGTGAAACCTCTTTGATGACTGACTTTGTGAATCAGTTGAGGATTTTTGACTATAACCAATCCCATATCTTCTAGCCTTGTTCATATTTACAGTAGGTTGCTCAATCAGCTTACTAGGCTCAATTTGTTCTTGTACTACTGCTGATTTAACAAAGTGAATATATTTCCCTTTGTCTATTTTTAGCTTTGGTTGAGTGTCATTTGGACACATTTCTCCTTGAGTGTTGAACCCTAAACCAGTTTTATCAGAAACTGATTTTTGTGAATTCTGCATTTCATTTAGTGCAGTAGATGACTTGTTCCAAGATTGAATGAGCTCAGTCTGTTTTGAGTTTTCAAGAATCAACTTTTGGATTAATAACTGATCTTTGTTTCTTTCTGCTTTTAACTCAGCAATTTCCCTTTTCAGACTCAACCCGTCAACTGATTCATCAGTTTTGGTTTTATTGTCTGTGGGATCAGTTTGCTTTGCTTTGATTTTTTCGAATAATGATGCAAGCTTTTGATATTCATTTACCATATCATGTAGTGTTAGAATGAGTTCTTCTCGTGTAAAGTCAGTTGAGCTGAAATCAAATACCTGTTGACTAGATGATTCTTCTTCTGCATCATTAGCCATCAGGCACTTGTCTTCCTCATCATCACTAGAGCTGCATGAGCTTTCTGGTTCTGACTCCTCACTGTCAGTTTCTGCCCATTTAGATTTGCTTTCTTCGGCTAAGAGTACCTCATGTTTCTTTCTGAAGGACTTCTTATCATCCTTGGGTTTTCTTTTGTTCTCATATGATTTCTTTCTTCTATCAGTTGAGCCTTGACTGTCCTTCTTGGGTTTAGGACAGTCAGCAATGAAGTGACCTGATTTGCCACAATTGTAACAAGCATTTGTTTCATCTTTGGAGTTGTTTCTTTGGTATGACTTCTGAAAGTTTCCTTGATTCTTTCTCATGAACCTTCCAAACTTTTTGATGAATAGTGACATAGCATCATTGCTTAACTGATCAGCAGATTTCTCAACTGAACTAGTTGGTTCTGTTCTGACAGCAGCTAGAGCAGTTGTGGCTGCTGGTGTGGATGGTTCTCCTTCTCTGGTTTGCAGTTCGAACTCATAAGCTTTAAGATCAGCAAATAGATCATGAAGTTCAATCTGGTTCAGGTCTTTGGATTCTCTCATTGCCATAGTTTTGACATCTCATTCTTTGGGAAGACCTCTCATTACCTTCAGTGCAACCTCTTTGTTTGTATACACTTTTCCAAGTGCATTTAACTCATTGATGATACTGCTTACTCTTTCATCATACTTGTGCATTGATTCTCCTGCTTTCATTTTGATATTATCAAACTTCTGAACTGCAACTGAAAGTTTATTTTCCTTGGTTTGATCATTTCCTTCACAAAGCTGGATCAGCTTTTCCCAAATTTCTTTGGCTGTCTTACACATCTTTATTTTGCTGAAAGTTTTTTTGTCCAGCGTCTTGTACAAAATGTCTTTAGCCACATTATCAAGATTGGCTTTTCTTTTATCTTCAGTTGTCCATTCTTCTCTGGGCTTTTCTATTCTTTGTGGTGCTCTTTCTGTTATGGCAACTGCTGTATTAGTTTTCAGAATCTTCATGGGTCCATCAGTTATGACATACCACATGTCATCATCTGTGCAGCTAAATGAGCCTGCATTCTGATTTTCCAATCATCAAATTCTTCTCTGGAGAACATAGGGATTTTGTTGAATGAAGTCATGCTAGCAAGTTTATAGATCAAAAGTATTCAAGAACAAGATTCAACTGCTCTGATACCACTTGATAGGATCGATTAACGTATCAAGAGTGTTTAGAAGGGGGGGTTGAATAAACACTCACAATTAAAATAAATCTTTTCGAATTTTGAATTCAGTTTGGTGACAAACTGATTCTCGGAATCTTGTTGGTCAATGACAATCAGTTAAACTAAGAGTAGTTGCGGAAAATAACTGACTGAAAGATAGAATACAAAACTGAAATAAAGTACGCAAGGATTGTTTCTGGATGTTCGGAGATTTCAATCACTCCTACGTCACCCCTTCTATCTCAAGGATAGGATTTCCACTAAAAGACTTTGATCGAATACAAGACTTGTACTGACCCACTTCAGTTTGGACTTAACACTGCCAAAACTGAAACTCTTAGCATACAACAGCTTTTATCTCTTCGTGACTGATCTTAGCACAACTGATATATTCTTGAATGAATTACAAAGTGCTAACACGCTCAAAGTGTAGCTTTAGATGCTACTGATATGTCTGATATACGTGAGCTGTGGATTGTGATTTTAGCAGCGTAACAGCAAGCTTCAATAATGCGTTGATGGTTCTTCTTCTTCTCAGCTGCTTTGTTCACTTATTTATATGCTTCCTTTTCAACGGTAACTTGAGATGAATTTGAATCTTTGTATCCGTTGATTTTTTACTTGATTATTCCTTGGATATTGTTTCCTTCATTTATTGTGATGCGGCGTCTTAACTGCTTTCGCCGAAATGCGTTGTTCTAAGCTGTATTGATTTAAGTGCGACGTTGCAATCTTCTATGTCTCTTTGTCGGTTGATCGTTCTTTTCCCGAGACATGTTCAGTTGAAGGAAGCATACGGCTGAACATATCAACTGATCGGTTTCCAACTGATCAGTTAGCTGTCTTCGAGAATTCAATTAAATTCAACTGGTCAGTTTCCAACTGATCAGTTGGTTTTCTTCGAAAGTTCAGTTCAGCTGGGTTCGGTTGCCTTAGATAATATGCGCGATACTCTTCAGTTAGGCAAGCTGTATAGATCGAATATTTGATCAGTTAATTCCAATAAATAATCGGTTTGTCAAACATCCGAAATTAAGTTTCCAACAGATATCTTGAGGAATTTTATTTCTTCTTGTCGGATGTCCTTATCTGCTCTGAAATGGAGCATTATTTCTCCAAATCGTTTTTGGTTCAGAAGTTTTCCTTCATCGCCACGTTTGCTGCAAAACTGGATTGACAATTTTTTTGTAAAATGTCTCTCTTAGTCTTTGGACTATGACTTAATGGTCACACATTGTTGTAATTACTAATCTTCTAGTCTCATTTTCTTGTGTACGGACTTAAAAATTTGTAGGAAATTGTTTCCTAACAGAATATCAGCTCATGTGTTATGGAGATAAATCGGTGGTATTTTTACTTTGTACCTAGATGTTTGTCCACCACCTTCGAATAATATTTATGTCATCTTAATCCGTTTATATAAGATTAAGATTCGTTTATAGAAATCTCGTCCAACAATTTGAGGTAATTCTTCTTCCAATTTTTTTTGGAAAAACTCATATTTTATTGTACAAATTTCAGCCTCTGAATCAATATAAGCAGCAAAATATTTGACTTTATATAACATCTCTATCGGGATGTATATCGAGAACGGACTTGTGGTTATTGGATTTTCCATATTCTATCATTTGTCATGAATTCTATTTCATTTTCCAGTCGTTTCCAAGGTTTGTGTTTCTCAATAAACTCTAGCCCAATAACCAATTGATCTGATTTTTTCTTGGGATTCCTTTGATGTAAACTTTCAATTATCCAATATTGATCATTCTTTGGTAATTTCCTATCATAGGTTGTTTCAAATAGTATATAGTTACAAGGAAATTAATTTCTTTTGTCTTGTACTGTCAAATTCTATTTCAACTTCTCTCTATCCTTCCGAATATCTAAATTTTCCAATTGTTGAAAAACTTTTTGTTCCCGGTTGAACTTTTTGGACATCTTTTTTCCCCCATTTTTGAATTGTTATTCTATCTCTTTGAAAAGATAGTAGGAATTTTAAAACAAATTGATCCTTTAAAAAAACAAGAATACCTTATAAGGTTTTATTTGGAAAATGGAATAATGCCCAGAAAAATTATTCAGCAATAGCTAAAGAAATTCTTGTCATTGTTAAATGTGTATTAAAACTTCGAGATGATCTATAAAATAAAAAATTTATTGTAAAAACTGATCACTTATCAGATTTCTTAACTCGTGAATATTTACATAAATGAGTCAATGAGATCATGGAGACTATTCCTCTTATAGAGGATTCCTCTTATAGAGGAAAAAGAGGAAGGAGGAAATTCTCTAATTTTATAGCTCAACATAGAAAACAGAGGCTCATAGCTCATAACATTTTTAGGTCATCAACTAGTAATATATTAAATCATAATGATCTATTATACAATGATTTTCAAGAAAGAAGAAAATATTGATAATGATTCTCAGACATCATATGTCAATATTGCCAAAGAAGATAATGGTAATTCAGCTCTATATATAGAGGAACATAATCGAGATCTTATTCTTCTTATAAAAGAAATAGATACCAGTAAAAAAAAACTCCATGAACTATCATGGAAAGATATTTGATCTACACAATATATGTAAACAGTTCATACAAACACATAAGATTATATTAAATCTTTTTGCTATCTACTAAAAGTGTAGAAATTACTCATTTTTTTAGTAATACTCAGCAACAAAGAAATTATAACTTCTCGAAATTTATTATAAAGAAATTAAATCTATTGAAAAATGAGATATATTGCCATTAGTGGAGAAAAATTTTTATTCTCAAAATCATAAAATTAATTTTAAGTTCAATTATTGAGATTATATTGAGAGTTTTAATAAAACTCTATTTTATGAAGAAAAAAAAACATTATTGGTTTCTTAAAATCTGTGAAAATGTTTTTCACTATCTAATTCCTAATTAGTTTTTTATACGATGGAAAATATTTGGTGCCTCAGCAAAAATTCTACCAAAACCCTTTAAAAATTTATGAAAAAATGAATATCATTCTGTACAGTGTTTAGAAGCAATTTTCAAAAAATTGGATTGATGGAAAAACTTTATTTTTATTCTTTATTATTTGGTATTCCATGGATCTAGAGATGGATACCTGAATTTGGTTATACTGAAAATGATATTCCTTCTTTATGGTTGGTTAGCCTTAAAAAATTATGGGAAAAATGTTAAAAGATGATCCACAAACAGGAAAGTTCTATGGCTTTGAAACCATCCAGCATCTATAGAAAAAGATTGCATATTATAAACAAGCATATGATAAAGAATAAGAAAAAGGACATGATTCTCTTATTCATTTTGTAACGCCCAAAAAATCAGTACACGTAAACAACATGCATGCAAATTATTTAAATTGCATATTTATTTTATTTAATTGATTTTAAATGCTTAAATGATATATTTTACATGCTTAAATGTTTAAAGTGCATGATTTCATGAAATTGAAGGATTTTACCCGAATATTCGATAAAAGGCTAAAGAAAGGAGACCGGGGACGACCAAAATAAATATTTTTCAATAAATATTTTCAAGACGTATCAATATGATTAAATTTTTCTAAAAATAGTAGAGTTCAAATTATTTTACGAGACGAGCTCGATTTTATCCGGGAAGCCGGTTTTGGGCAAACAAGATACTTTTAAAAGATGAAAACTATTATTATTTTGGAAAACTAATTTTTATAAATTTTTATTTTTCATTTAAAAATAGGTGTTATTGGGCCTAATTTACCTTAGATTAGTATGCCAAAATACTCTTAAACTCAAAGGCCCAAAACCTAAGCCCATTAACATTCAAATTAAAATCTATAAAAAAGATTTCTAGGTCTTTTGTGCATCATATCAGCCGAAATCACACACGCAACACACACAATTTTCGAAAAATTGGAGAGGGAGAAAACAAGGAGTCTCCGTCGCTTATTCGATCTTCTTCGAGCATTCTAAAATGCAAAGGCACGTTTCTAAATTTCTTTGACGCATCATTCAATCCATATTATGCATTTTTTGTTTATTTTTTGCATGAAAAATATTTGAGTTCAAATTGTTTATCGTTTTGACGATTATTTTTAAAGTTTTGAAAATTTTACGTGTTTATGAATGTGTTATGATTTCCAGCGAGTATTCTACCAACATAGGACTTTAAGGGATTGAACAAGTGCCGTTTAGGCACGAGACGATGGACAAGAGTTAGAAGGGCCGTGCATGGCTGATGGTTAGAGGCTAGGGTTTTCATGGGACATGTGTATGTAGGGTCTCGGCTAAGGGAAGAGGGCGTGCGGCTTGTCCATGGCTTGGGCAAGAGGTCATGCTGGATGTGACTAAGGGCTAAGAAGAGTCCTAGCCATGGCGGCCGGTAGGGAAGAGTCCACAACCGCATGGACTCTTCCCATTCACGCGTCGGGCTGTTGCAGAGGGTAGGGCTCGCGGCGTGGCTAGGATGGTCTAGGGAGGTCCAATAGGGTCTAGGGAGGATGATCGAGAGTTAGGACAGAGGTTGGTGCCGCTTGGTCCATGGTGTCTTGAAGAAATTGGAAGAGATGGGATGTGGCTGTGGCTGTGGCTGTGCGTCTGGGCTTTTTCATGGGCTGGGGAGGGCTTGTGCATGGTCCAGGGGAAGTCTAGGAGGGTCAGGGCAAGGTGTGGTTCAAGGTGGCTCGGCCATGGTTCGATGAACTTAGGGCCATTGCTCAAGGAGAAAGTTGCTAGGGTTCGATTGAAGGGTTTAGGAAGAAAGGGTTCAAACCATGGTCCACGGAGGTCGATTCATGGTTCACGAGGATAGTTTAGGTATGAAAATCTTATGTTTAAAGTTTGGGAAGAAGATATTTAAGTTTGAATTAATTCAGGAATTAAACGCTTTACGAATTAGTAATTAAGGAATTAAATTGAAATCCTCGAATTTACGTTATATAAAAATATTAAAAGTCAAATTTAAGCTTAAATAATTATTTGGGATAGTCTCGAGTCAATAAAAGTAAGAAAAATTCAAAATCGAGAAATTTTAAATCCAAGGGCAAAATGATCATTTTACACCGGGGTAGTACGGAAAGGGTTGACAGTGTCCCGAGAGATCATAACGCATGTTAAAAGATATTTTAAAAAGGTTTATGATGAAAATTTGAGATTTTATGATTTATGATAAAGCTGTGTAATTTTTACTGTAAAATGCTATTTTTCAAATGTGGAAAGGACACGAAATTTTATGATTAAAAGGAAAAGGAAAAGTATTTTGAAGGATGTGAATTGACTGTGACATAAAGGATATGATGTATGATTTTTGGAAATATCGTGAGACAAAAGGTCCCAAATGGAGCCCGTTTACGGGAAAATACCTCAGAGAGAGCCCAACAATCGTATTTTTATTTTATGTCGGTGTCTTGTGCCCGTCCCCATGCGCAATGATGAGCTAAGACTGATCAGTCGACCAGAGGATAAAGGCTAGTCACTTTCAAGTATCAAAATTCACTCAAAATGATAAATGATTGACAGCTTTACGATTTATGATATATTTATGATTACAAGTTTATTTTAAATAAAATTATGATTTTAATGCATGTTCTTGTATATGTATTATTTGTTACTCATGTTTATAACGTGCTGAGTAAGTAGACTCACTAGGTTTGAATGCTGCAGGTGATGATGTTATTGAGGGAGGAGCTCACGCTTGAGTAGATCGAGGCAGACAATACATTCCCGAGGGCCTTTATTTTCCACATTAACTTGATAGTCTCAGTTTTAAGGAATCTGTTAATGATTAATTAGAGATTTTATGCATTATTTTGAAGTTAGTTTTGATCATGTTAAAATGTGCAAGTTGAATTTTGTTAATTGACGATTTAGGGATTTTTATGCATTTGAGATTTTAAATGTTAAATTATTTTGATTTATGGAAAGTTTAAGTTATTTTTAATGGTGAATTTCGAAATTGATGTTCTATTTAAAAAAAATTTAGTAGGATTTTAAAATTAAAAATTAGATAGTGTTTCACCTTTTAAAATAATCATTCAGAAGTATACCGAGATTTATTCTAAGTAAAAAATGATTGATTTATATATCGAAGAAATGAAGAATGATTTTCATAAAAATATAAGTTGTTCAGATTCAAAATCTGATAAATCTATAGTTTTTTAATCAAGTGATACTCAGTTCATTAACATCATACAAATGCAAGATACTCAAGAACCTGAAGAATGTATTCCAGAATTGTAAGGCCCTGTAATTAATTATCCGGTAATTTGGTATAATTAGAATAATTATTGAGCTGTAAATTAAAAATAATTATTTATGCCAAATAAATTCAAGAAGTGTGTTAAAAATATGTATTTTAGAATATCAGAGAATTTAACGATATAAAATACATATAAAGTTTAAATAACACACGAGAGAAAAATTAATACAGACCGAGATAAATGGGCTTGAGTTACTATTTTAATAACCAAATACATAATATATAAATATACATATACATACACACATAACTTATGTGAAGTGAGAGAAGGAAGAAAAGAAATAAGAAGAAAGAAGCTTTCCCCCAAACTCCATTCCCGTCACTTGTGTAGCAGCCGCGGAAAAGTTGCGATATCTCCTCCGTCCGGCGTCTAAATCTCAATCGGTCTAAAGGGATGTCTTTCTAACATCCTAAGCTTCGATTTGAGTTAGAAATCGTGAAGTTTGAGCAAGGATTCGGGTAGATCAAAGCTGCTGTTCCGGTGCTCTGTTTCTGCGCGAATTCTTCCGGTTTTGGGGGTTAGAGTTTTTGTGTTGCTGCGATTATTACAGCTTGAATTTGTAGAAATGACCTAAATAAACTTTCTAGTGGTTTACGTTTTCTGTCTTTAGCCTCTAGAATCATTGAATTTTGATTAGAAGTGAATTTGATATGATTTTTCTACCAAAATGTGTCAAATGAAATTCTGTGTTGGAGATGTGTTCAATAGCTACTGTAATTCGGGATTATGGCATTTGTGCACTCAGATTCTGGGTTTTTGGTTAAATGAAAGTTTTAAAGCTATGTGTTGTCTTCGCAATGATATAAGAATCGTTAAATTTCATTAAGAATTGAGATAGGTATACTCATTTTGCCGAAACTGCTTAGTACGAGATTCTGTTCGAAAATCTGTTGAGTGGTAGTGTGTTCTTGATAATTCTGGGATTTATCTACTGAGATTTGGAAGATGGTTTCTTCTAGAAAAATTATATATTCGAGTTATCTTTCATTTCCAATTGGCAGATATTGATTTGAGTTAATATTGAGCGATATACGAATTTTATGCTCTTTTGTATCAAATCGGACATTGGTATGGAATGTAGTTTTCATGATCGGCTTATTGTGGTTTTGTTTAGGCCGAGAGTCTTGAAGTGAAGTTGATATTGGATTGTCAAGTTGGTATAGGTATGTTACAGCTCGGTAACATACGACGATAAAACATAAATCATGTTTAATTGTCATTCTGTGTTGCATTGATCGTGTTTATAATTTGTTGACTGTTGTAAGTTGTTAAATGCCTTCGTTGTGATATATGTTTATTATTGTGACATATTATTGGCATTTAGCATAGGGCATACTGTTGTGACATTCATGTTGAGCCTATCGTTCTTGTTAGCCTGTTGTTGATATCCGTTGTTATCTGGCACTGTTGTTTATCTCGGGATCATTGTGTGGCTGATAAACCTATATACATGAGACCGTAGATGTGATTGAACAATCCCGTGGTTAGTGTAGCGTTTTGAGGTGAGCGTTGGGATTGTGTCATCTAGTTCGTTCTGTTGTGCCATCCTGTTATATTGTATCAGCTGTATGGAGGCCAAGTCAGGGGTGTTATTCAGCACAGCTTGGCATACCTCGCATACTTGGCAGGGCGGTTTAGCTGCATGACGATGTAGCTCCCCTATGTTGTTGCTCGAGCATTATTCCAGTTGTTATCGTACCGTTTGTTGGCTCCTGTTATCCCGATTATGCGTTGAGCCTTTCATGCATTGCATATTACATTTTATTATATGATTTATGATTATTGTTGTTATTGTTGAACTGTTTCATACCAGAATCCTAACCTCAGTTGTTTTCTGGGGGGCTGCTGTGGTTGCTATTGGGGACCATGGTAGATCTCCCGAGTCGTTTTGCAGCATCAGGCCGAGGTTCTGCTGGTGGAGCTCGGGATTGAGGTTGGATTGCTTGGTTCTGTTCAGTGGAGTCTCCTAGTTAGTCTATATGTATGTCTTGAGTTTGTTTCAGCTTTGTATTGTACTTTATTTGCCGGGGAGATGCCCCGTGTATCTGTAGTGGTATTTAGTTGTTTTTGCGATGTTCTGAGTCGACTTTGTGATATTTATGATCTGGTGAGTATTTTGTAAGTTTTAATTTCTATTTAGTCATGGCCAGTGCGACTATAGGTTGTTTAACTTCGATTTTGTTTTAATGACTCTAGTTGGAGTATATTTTGATATAAACTGCTGCTTGAGTTTTCGGGATGTCCTACTTACGGGGAGGTCATACCGAAATTTTTCTAGACCCCGAGGTCCATTTTAAAGTATTTTAAACCTTTTTCAGTTGCGGCTTTAAATCAAACCATTATTGTTTGATAATTAATTATCATTAGATTAAATGGGCCTCACAAGAATTCTCTATTGATGCAGTATTTGAGAAATTAAAAGATTCTTTAAAAGATAATATCAAGGGAAATAATATTTTATAACAAGGAGTTCTTATAGCTATGTAATAAGTGACATATCTCTGTTATATTTTTCAATTTTGTAACATATTCATTGTTTGCTTTTATAAAGCATTCAGTGTTTATACTTTGTTTTGGAATCTGAGATTTGATGTCCGATTCCACTGTCTATATATTTGCTATGTTTGTGCCATTAGAAGTCACGGTCGAGTTTGCTCCCACTCATCTCTCTCTTCTCTCTGAAAAATCTTCTTGCTTGAATAATAAAGCTCTCAGCTTTTGATGTACAAACCGTAAGTTTTATTTATATTTTTAATTTTAGTTTATAAATATTTAGTTCTTATTACTATTTTATATGACAAACTAATTTATTTGTGTTAGATCATAATCTTACTATAAAATGATTTATAATTATTTAACTTTGAAATTCAAAATGAAATATTACTAGTTAAAACATAATGTTCGAGTTTAACGGAGAATGTATAAGTTCATGATGTAGTCATTTGTCTGTTTTGCCAAGATATAACGTGTGAAATATTTTTAGAAGTAGTTTTTATGAACTTATATTTTCTGAGTTAGTCCTCGACAAAAAAAAATCTTTTATTGTTTTGTAAAAGTTCAATGCATAATAAATCAATCTCAATTTGTGGTTAAATGATCTCTCTTTAAAATTGAAAGATGAACCCTTGATAATTTTCCATGAGAAATAGTCAGTTTTATTTCATAGAATCTTAAACATTCAAGTACAGTACAAGATCCAAAAGTATATGAAATCACAGAGCTTGAATACTCCAAGAAAATACCTTGAACTAACAAGGATTTAATTGCCACGTAATNAGCTTTTTGTTGAATATATATTTATATTAGTAGTACCGATTTTTGTGATGTTGGGATGATAATGATTGCTTATGGATGGTGTATAGTAGCTAGCAGATGATGATCTTGGAGATCATCAATTTTTGTATGTAATTAGGGGCTGGTTTAAGATGGAAACTAATGGGACAGGAAAAAGTACTGATGTGGGTGTCAAACTTTATGGTTGGGTGGTGGTGATTGTGGAATTTGTGGTAGCGATGATGCTGGTGACGACTCCTATTATGGCGGTGGTGGTGAAGATGGGGTCTGTGGTGGGGATGGTGGGATTGATGGAGATTTGGGAGGCTGTTGAGATGGTGGTGGTGGTGGTGAAGCTTGGGGCGGCGGGGGCGATTGGGGTGTTGAAGGTGGTGATGGTGATTGGAATGGTAGGGATTCAGGTGGTGGTGGTGGTGGTGGTGGTGAAGCTTGGGGAGGCGGAGGCGATTGGGATGTTGAAGGTGGTGATGGTGGTGTTGTTGAAGCTTGGGGCGGCGGAGGCGATTGGGATGTTGAAGGTGGTGATGGTGATTGGGATGGTCGTGATTCCTGTGGTGGTGGTGGTGAATAAGCTTGGGGTGGCGGAGGCGGTGGTGGTGTGATTGGTGAAGATTGAGGTGGTTGTTGGGGTGATGGTGGTGAAGATGGAGGTGGGGATTGTGGCCTTGTTGATGGTGGCGGAGGGGTCAAGGGTGTTGGAAATGGTGGCGGTGGCGGTGGCGGTGGCGGAAATGGGCAAAATAAACGTCCGAAACGTCTACGCGAATTTGGAGGGCGAAGTCTACGCAAAATTGGAGGGAGCATTATGCATCGTTTTGGTGGAAAGGTTGCATTGACAACAACAGTGATGAAGGCATTCGCATTCAGAGCCAACGAGGCAAATAATGTTGCAAGAACCCATGTCTTCACTTCTTTAGACCTCATTTTATCTACTATGCCAAAAAGGAGGATTCTAGTTCCTATTTGTAGGCAGAGCTTTGTGCCCTTCTCTGTTTTTATTTTTTTTTTATATATATATAAAATATCAATAAATGAAATAAAAACTATATAAAAATCAAATTGGAATAGATAGCTACCAAGCTCGTTGAGGTCCTCATTCTACCAAATAATTAGGTACTTGGGAGTCCATACCAATGACAAAGCTCATTGACATATCCTCAACTGCACGTAAATATTATTCTATAAAAAATATTTAGTTTCATTTCACCAAATTATAAGGAACACACATCATATATAAGAATCTAATTTATCACAAAATTGGGTCGTTACCATTTTGAAAGGTAACATTCATTTAGTCGCCCGATCACAACTAGGTATCGTAAATGAACTGCACCAGGCCAAAATTTGAAGATTTGAATTCGAGCTCAATTTGATATTGCCTAATACTTTGTTAATAACAATTTAATAGCATATACACATACATTTTTTCAATCTCTGACATTCATTTAGTATATAACAAAATGTAAATCTCCTGCCAATGCAGCCTCCCACTTCCTAAATTTCGAGAAAAGAATACAATCCCAGCAACACTTGGTTCCACATTTTTTGCACCAAAATCCGTGTACTAGAGAACACACTTATATTTCCATCTCAACATTCAAATCTCAAATACATGAGATATATACATATATCCACTGACTAGTCTATATATGTGACTCATACAAAGTGAATGGATCCAAAAAATTAATATGATATATTACAGGAGTGGATCAAAAAAATCATCCAACCACAGTTTTGAAAGATTCATGATGAATGTGCCTCAAAGTTTCTTGATCCCTATTCCACTCAGGCGTGGGAGCCTTGACAAAATGTGCATAGAGCTTGTTGTTCGCACAAGTTACGGAAATCAAGCTGTGTGCGCCAACCCCGTCAATCTCATACACATAATATAGCTGCCCTTTATCGTCATTACTTTATTCCGAGCTCACGTTTTCTGCGGTGGCAATAAGATCTTGTAAATCTACATCCGACAGAGCAAGATTGTTCAAGACCAAATCTTTTGGTGCCAATTTCCCGAACCCATCAAGGAAAGTTAAGTAAACCTTTTCAGTCTTCTTCTTGGGGTTAAAGAATTCGCTGTCTGTTCCGTTAGTCCCCTTCTGAATCTTGGACACCAGCTTTTACCCATCTGGGACGTCATAGATGTACTCCGCGGAGGCTTTCTTGTCGGAGTTTCCACCGTATCCGCCGTAGTTGGCGGCGCTGGCGGCGGTGCCGTAGTAGAAGCGGTAGGTTGTGGAGGAGTCTGCTAGTGAAGGTGGGGTGGTGGTATTTGGTAAGGATTGCTGTGGCCAGAGCTGTGGCGGCTAGGGTGGTGGTTAATTTGGTCAGCAGTGGTTTTGTGGGCGAGATGGGGAGGTGGGTTTTTGGCGGCTGCAGCGGGAGTGGTGATTTTAGGGTGGCGGTTGTGGAGGTGGAGGAGAGGAGGGCGGAGTGGGAGAATATTGTGGCCATTTGGGAGCTTGGGTAGCGGGAGCTTGGATTTGTGGTTGTTTTTGCATGAAAGTTTTGGTTTTCTTATTTTTTTTTATTCCTTATCCAATACGTGTACACAGGCTATAATTTTTGAGGAATAACATATGTATAATTAAATTTATACAACAATTTTTACCATACAAAAAATTTAATATAAAAATTCTATTTATCAAAATCTCATGATGAATTCAATACAAAATCTCAAAAAATAATAGTAAAATTTCACTATATAATTGTTGTAAATATCGTTGTACGATATTTTAGTTGTACATTTAGCATTATCCATAATTTTTAGTGAAACAATTCAAATTATATGTAATATTTATATAAATCCAAGATAAGAAAATTTTGAATATGCTAATATCTTTTCCTAATAATAATATTTTCAAAAAAAATTAAAATTATTATAGAATATTTTTCAAACCATTACTCTACTTTAGGACATCACTAACTTCACAATAATATAGTTTATACGTTAAATATAGAACACATATCCAACCCGTTAACTCTAAAATGAATATTCACGAAATATTACCTATCATTTTATTTATAACAATTAAATTATTTCACAAACGACTTAATTTTAAATTTATTAAAATACATATATAAAAAATTTAAACTTGAATATAATTATTTTTTTTGTTAAATAATTAAAATATTCGATTTTCCTTTTTATAGATTTATAGAACCTAAAATTAATCATAATTTATTTTTAATATACTAAATTTTTTTAAAAATATTTATATTATCATTATCTGTTATTTTATTATCTAAATTTTCAACGTCTTATATCATAAATCAAACGATTTAGACTGCACCAAAATAATGTAAATGGTATGAGCCAATTTTCCTCCATTGGGGCTCAGCCCCTTCCTCTACGCCGAATTTGGCGAGAAAATCTTTTTTTTTTAAACAAAATTTTTTTTATTTCTATTTATTATAAATATTTATATTAAAAATTATAAATANTTGGAGATGACTGTTGTATTTGATGCAGAAATCATATTATTTTAATTTAAAATTTACACTAAAATAGATTTTGTAGTTGGAGATATCCTTGAAAACGGTGTTCACGCTATTTTAGCATTGGACTTTGCAATCCGACGGGGGCAGATATCCCACGCGCGAGGATAGCTGCCATCCTGTTCATGAGCCACCGCTATTTCTTTTATTTTTTTATATATAATATTTTAAGTTTTAAAGTTTACTAATGTAACCCACTGATATTTAAATAATATAAAGTAAATTACTTAAATATAAAATTAAATAAATTATTTAAAATTATTGAATTAGTTAAATAAGTAAAATGAATGTATAAATTTAATATTTTGATTTAAATATAAATTTATAAATTGATATGTAGTGGGATAAAATAGTTGTTTTAATTAAAATAATAAGGAATATTAGGAGTTAAAGAGTAAAATTTGGAGTCGCTGGATTCTAGATTATTTTATATTTAATACAGATTAATACTAATAGTGTTCAAGATCACAATGTGCCCATGCACGTATGGTAGAAAAGAGATAAAGTAAATAATAATATGTTTACATTGATTAATTATGATTACAATTGATATTAAAATTAAATTATGATTCCTAGCGTACCCTTTAATCCTTATAATTTGTAAAATAATATTAAATAATAATTATAGCTTAAAATTATTATTTTTACATTTTATATTATATATTTAATTCTCTTTGTTTTAAATAGTGTATGAATAAAATATTTTATAATGTTCCTTAAAAAAATACTTTTAATTCAAAATAAATGCATACATAATTTTTTTTAAAGTGCTTAATATTTTCTATAAATAATATCTAATAATATTGCATTATCTCAAATATAATACCATATATTTTTAGTTAATAATAATTATTTAAAACTTTTATATTTAATTTTTTATTATTATATTTATTCTATTTTTTATAAAAAAATTCTTGTAATATTTCTTTTCAAGAATTATAAATCTACTTATTTTAATTTTGCTAAATGTAAATTATAAATATGCTTTTATAAATCATTTAGTAAATAATTTATATTAATATATGAAGTTTAATACTTGATATGAAATAATAAAATGATGCGTGAATTATTAGATAGAGGTATAAAAAAATCACTAATTAAAATAGAATAATGATTATAATTGATAAAACTTCTAATAAACACGTGATAGAATATGATAATTAATTAATATGAACTCTAATGAAGCTAAGTAAAGGCAACTTAAGAGTAAGTAAATATGATTATGGAGTCAATATTTACACTCTATTTTGTATTATTTACACTTCATTTCATATGTAACATATGTCAAAATTATTCATAAATAGAATACTAATAACAAAAATTGGAGTGTAAATATGAAATCTTATATGATTATTATCTTTGTTTTAAAAGTTAAACAAAAAGTTGTAAGCGAACTAAAATACTTTCATTATTTTGTTATAGATTAATTTTCATAATCAAACAGGGTTACTCGAACAATCGGTCGGTCTTAATTCCTTTACAACACTCAACTTAGAGCAAACTGAATCGAACGAGTCAAACTACTTGAACACAACATCTGGTCTTTTCGTTTTGAATTGAGCTCCGAGCCTGACTCGAATTCAAATGCGAAACTATCTCTAGTATTATCGGCCCCATTCAGTTTTCAGCATCCCTATGGTAAATTGGGTGCACACAACAATTTCAGAAGGTACAAAGCACATAACCACACTTGAATGTCTTCTAATCTTCCTTTTTCTTTTTTACATCTTTTCACATATTTTAACAGATATTAGACAAGGCAAAAAAAAAAGTTGTAAAAAAATATCGCCTGGCTCGATTCCAACTCGTATACACAGAGTAAAATCTTGCCACGAATTGTTTCAATGCCTCTACATAAATGAATAAATTGTACCGCATGTTAACCCTTCAAGATTCAGATCACCTGAAAAACTTTACTAAGTAGAGCAAAATTATGGAAAACCATCCCCTCCATTTGCGTCATCTCAGATTCAGAGCGTGACCATGTATGCCATGACTCCAGGTGCAGCCTTTTATATCACGAGTGAAGAAAACATAGTACGAAAATAAAGCCGGTTCAACCTTTATCCTGAAGTTCAAAATTGCATTTCATTGCATTGGACGCCCCATCAAAATATAATTAGACAAACTATGCAGTGCCAGAACTTCCATTTGCCTTAGGTTCTGTTCGAACATACGTGAGGCTGCGGGTAGTAGAAGGCGGAACAACACTGTTAGAGGCCTGATTTGAGGTCTCAGTCAAGGTGGCCCCTCTCTTCCACTGAAAACTCCTAGCAACGGGTTTACTAGGTATGCGAGACCTGTATGAAGTGGGTATACCTCTAGCAAAAGGACCTCTGCCAAATCTTGGAACAGCAGATGGGGATGCTCGAGCAACTCGGGGCCATGTCGTAAGAGAGGCAGCTTCAGGTTGAACAGAACTTTTCCTCACGATCTGTGAATAATCAGACGTAATACTGGTCAGATTCATTTAAAACAAATGTGAAATGGGAGAAAAAGAAGAAAAGGACCATCCACCAGTTTAACAGATGAATTTTTATAATTCAGTTTTTCGGAAAAATGTTGCGAAACAGATTTTGCTTCAATCTGGCATTGGAATAAACTGTTTTTAAAATTCTATAAAATATAAGATCTCACCTTTCAAGCGAAACATGGAAAAAAGAAAGAAGAAGAAAGAACCGTGCTACTATAAAGTTTTAAAGTTTCAAATTTTAATAGGAACCATTTGCACCTTAGATTTGCATATTTTCACTTTTTAAAAATAATACAAATAAATAATAATTATTATAATTATTTCAGCAAGTTTTAATTTGCATCTTTACATGTACACATCGAGGGTTTTAATCACTAGTTTTTCATGATGACTCAAACAATCTATTGGAAATTCCAACATTTATTGGATGAATTTCATGCCCATCTGCTTGCTTGTCTTCACATGCAGGTGGCAACTCACTTGTTTTGGTCAACAAAGAAATTTTTCATGCAAGCTTTTAGAAAATTAGCGCGCATCCACCCAATCAAAACATCATCTTCAGGCAACAAATAAAATTTCAGGCTCAACAAGTTTCTATTAATTTTTTCTGTAGGAGGAACCGGATTTTCACAAAAACAAAAACAAAACAGAAAGGGAGGGGGGCAAAAACCAAAACCAACCAAGAAAAAGGCAACCAAACAAACCTGTGACAATATACAAGAGAAATATCAGAGACCATTCCAAACAAATAATTCATCATGCAACCACAGAACTCGAAAGTCCAGACATTTCTTCAACTAAATAATTGACATTAGCATCTTTCAATCACTTACCTTGAGAAACCGAGACATAAAAGAGGTACCATCCAAAGAAAGAGCATGCTCAGCAGCTTCTTTTCTTATGAATTCTATATAAGCTGATCTGAATAAGCAATGCACTTCAGAATCCCTTATAAAAGGGGTGATATATATATATATATATATATATTGTATGTATGTAAAGAAAAGGGGTAAAGATAATGAAATGATGCATCCAAGAAACCTTACCCTTTCGGTTGCCCAGTGGCAGGATCGGTTAAAATAATTACTTTCAGGACTTCTCCAAGCTTGTTGAAGTGTCGTGAAAGACTATCCTTGGTGGCAGCAAAATGAACCTAGTGTAGGGAATAATAAGTCAACTACAAAGAAAGGAAAAAGAATAAAAGAACATAGTCCTTAAAAATCAGAATTTTTACAATCAAGATTCAGGTAATTACATTGCTAAGAAAAATGGTTCGAGAATCAGCATCTTCTGTAGGCCCACCTGTAGAATATAATCCTGCATCCATATGTTAAGATAAAAGGATCAATAATGTGGGATCTAAAAAATCTAATCATTTTAGTGGTGGCAAGGCAAATCAGGTGTGCATCTTGAGTTCCTGATTTAAACTTTGAATGTAAAACCAGGACAACAAAACCAAAAGCACATAACTGCAAGCAACCATCAGTTTTAACTAGTAAAAAATGACTACAATATTGAAACCACATAATTTGGAAGCAACCTTAATTTTTAAAAAGTAAAAAAATGATGCATATGCTCTCACATTTGTTTTGAAAATTAAAGATGCACGAAGATGGGGAATAAATAAGGCTTACCAATTGGTGCCGGAGCCGTTTGTAGTTCATGTTTAGGATCCATACCTGATTGTGCCTACAGAAGAGAAAGCAAGAAGACATGGGTGAATATGACAACTTTAATTTTTCCCACTACTTTTGTGCCCTTAGTAGGCCTAGTGTTTCCGGCAATTGCAATGGCTTCTTCAGCCCATTATGACAAATAAAAAAAGGACACAAAAACATAAGACATTATTTCAATCGGATATCTTACATGTCCATTGAAACCTGCTACAGAGTTGTTTCCCTTTGTCATCCATGCTTCAGATTTAGCAACCAAAGCATCAGTATCTATGTATTCTTCAAGATTATGCATCTTAGACCCCTCCCTAGCCTCCTGATATTGCGGAAGTCTCAAGGTTTTCATGTTTGCAGATGAAGCAATCTTTAAATATTCACTAGGCACATCCACAAGACGATCTTGAGGTGCTCTACGTGCTCTTCCTTCAGAATTATTAGTTGCACCATACTGAATCTGTAAGTTCTCTGCCAATTTTCCTCTGGATAAGCCTGACATCACATCATTATAATCATCATAACCTACACCCAAATCGGAAGCCACAACAGGGTTGTCATCGAAGGATGAAGTACTCCCATCTTGTTGCACCGTGCCATGATTCTGTGGATTATAAGTAGAACGAAAATCCTCAGTTTCATTAACAAATTCTGTTTCATCAACAATATCTCTGAATTCTTCTTGATTGATAGTGTTTGAAGCAATAGTAGGATGATCAAGCCTATCAAACACATTACGCAATGGTCTATCTTTGCTCAGATCTTTCACCGCGTCTGTTGCAGCCTTAATAGCAGCTGACATGTCAGCACGCAATCCAGTCATTTGTCTAGTTCTCCGTGGACGTTCTTTCGGTGAAACATCCTCTGTCGAAGTTGAGATAACAGAACGTAGGCGTGTGAGGGAACATTCTGCCATTGAATTTGGTGGCCTAGAAGTACCAACAGCTTCTCGGACTGCAAACTGCAATAACCTTTTTGGGGCACTGATGGTTTCTTGAGAAATTTTCCTCTGCCAACGTCAAACAAGTGAGAAAAATGGAAATAAACAAGGGACTGCATATCTTTTGGCATATTGAGCAAGGATTATAAGCAAGAACTACAGCTACATGAAGGATGGAAAGAACAGGAATGAATAGCAGCCATAGATTAAACAATTTATAGGTCTAATAATAAAGAAAAAAATGTCAGAGCCCATGTAGAAGTTTTCCATCCAAGCATTATGAAAAGGCAGGACATAGCTAATGAAATTAACAAAGACATCAATTATAATGAAGCTAGATCTCGGGAAAATAAAAGATGCAAAAGGATCTTGAATGAAGTCATTTTCATACAAAGGAAAAACAGCTATTGTGGTGAAGATGTGCACAACACTTTATTACTAAAAACTTGGACCAAACATTTCACAGGTGCAGGAGAAGAAACATTATCATGGATCCAAGTAACATAACATAAAACGAGAGAATTCATACAGAGTAAGACCCCTACCTAGTACAATGGTTCCAGGTATCCTAATATAAAATGAAGACAATATACAATCAACGTAGATTGGTTTATCACTTCTATAATCATAAAAAAATTTAAAACTCACAAGAAGAAAAGGAAAAAACTTTTGCAAAGGTGTTTATATATTATGTTTTCAGAGTTGATGTATTGAGAAATGACTAATGTTGGCTAATTATCATTGGGAAAAAGAAGTAGAAAACAGAGTGGTTCAGTAAATATTGGGCAAAAGTCAGGTGATGGGTTTGACATCAGCAATAAAGAGTGTTTGAAATATTTGAAGGATGTTCTTGAAAAATAAGGCCAATTTTTCCATAAAACAAAGGAAGAAGAGTGGAGAGAGGAGAGAATCAACCAAACATAATCAATGACTTCTAAAATTAATTTGCTCTTGAAAAGAAATAATAATTCGGATAAAGAAAATTTTCCACTTTAAAGTATAATTTTTTTTTTTTGATCAGAAACTAAGATTTATTATAATATTAAACGAGTTTACAAATTTAGTGGATGAGCGGTCCACATTGCACAACATCAAAATTCAAACTCGACAGTAGAAATCCTATAGCACTCTATCACGAATTTGCTAACAATAAAGAAAACTCCAATCTCTAACAATGTTCGAGACCGTCATATGCTGAAACTGTGGTAAAACGATCGTCCAACTAGCCACTCTGAATTTGATCTTCTCCCATAGATCTTCCCACGAGTCATCTCTATCCCTGAAGATTCTATTGTTGCGTTCCATCCAGATTGACCAAAAGATGCAATGGACAACTATGTACCAAAATTTATGAAGTCCCTTCCCCTTTAGGAATCCCGGTTCCATGAGAAACATGTCTTTCGATCCGCTTGGGAAAGTCCACTCAAATCAAAGTCGATGCATAACTTTGATCCATATTCTAGTCGTGTATGAACAATGCAACAAAATATGATCTTGATTCTCCCCGGTTTCCTTGCATAGAGTATACCACTGGGGTGATAATACACTGTCCGGCCTTCGTTTCTGCACCGCATCACAAGTCTGCAATTTTCCCAAAGCCACAATCCAAGAAAACACCTTTACCTTTAGTGGTATTGGAACTTGCCAGATGTTAGGATAGTATGGAAAGTCACGAGATGAGTTGACTGAGAAAAAAGATTCATAAAGAGATGAGACCGAAAAAGCACCAGAAGGATTTCCTAACCAAACCCGAATGTCCACTAACCCCACGCACAACCTAACTGAGTCTAAGACACCTAAAACATCACTGAACTCTCCCAACTCTATGTTGTTTAACCCTCTTCTGAACCGCACATCCCACTGAAAGTTAGATACACCCTGAGAGTCATCGACAGAATAAAAGTGATTGATTGGCTTGTTAGTCGACAATGAAAGACGGAAAAGATTAGGAAAACGCTCTTTGAAGGGCAACAATCCCACCCACCTATCCTCCCAGAAGCGGAGGAAATTCCCCCCCTTAAGCACCGTGCCAATCAACTGATGACAAGTCGAGTAAGAACGAGAGATAAACTTCCAAGGGCTTCTCAAGGTGGAGTTCCTCGCCAACCTTATGTCGCTTCCATTTTCTTGAATCCCATAAATGCTTGCCAAAACTTTTTTCCACAAAGATTCTTGCTCCACTGCGCATCTCCACCACCATTTACCTAAAAGGGCCAAATTTCTCAACCGTATGTTACCCAAACCAAGACCTCCCCTCTCTTTCGGCTTGCACACTTGTTCCCAACTAACAACATGGTAGTGCGTCTCCCCATCGGGTCCATCCCACAAAAAGTCCCTCATCCATTAAAGTATAATATTCATCACAAATTGAATAATTTTAAAAGCGAAGACCATTTTCAGTTCATGAACCATGTCAATTATCTCAATTCATCTTGTGATTATTCATTTAAGCTGAGACCATGCCATTCTGGGAACATCAGTCTGTATTATTGAATTATGAAATGTTTATGCATCTTGTGCTAATACTGTAGGTGAATCAATTTTCATTAACCAATAACAGTTGCACCAAGAAACATAGAATAGATATTTCACACATACTTGAATTAAACTGACCTCCAACATGACAACATTTCATGTGTAAAATGGAATTAAAATCCATAAGCATATGCAGTATATTGTTCAATCAGTTGCATAGATGCTCATTACATCCAAGGTTTCAAACAACAGAATAGGAAATGCTGCTTTGCTTCTAAATGATTAAATCTTACTAGGCTCTTTTGTGCATGCAGTGAATCAGAACCTGAGAAGGGTTAAAAATATTGCTCAAGGAGCTATTTTTGTTTTACTTCACTCTTTTATTAGTCTTAATATCTTTACCTAGACAAGGACTTTGCAATTAATTAAATTAAGACGAGTAAATAGATATACCAACTAAATAATGCTAGATCATCTAGCCTATGCATTGGAGCAACAAATTTAATCTATCCCAGCTTCACATAACTAATGTTATAATATCTAAATAATAATAAACCAAAAATTTGGGGTGCCATGGCAGTAACTCTTCAAATTCTTTATATATGATTATTAGTCTCTTTACAACAAAGTGACATCCTGATGTATTTAATTTATAGCAGTGGCTTTTTTACTCTGCTTGAAATTTCTTTTTATCAAACTAAAAGATTTTATTCTTAGACACTATGGTAAGCAGAATAGATGATACAGAAGTTTCTTAAATAACTATCTCAAAAAAAAGTTTCTTAAATAACATGAGGTTTACTTTATATTGAGCCAATTGGTCAATTTTCAAATAGTTAGGTACAAATGATCTCTTTCACCTATTGCATATTTTACATATGAGCGTACAAAACATAATGCTGCCATAGGAGGCATCTTTTTCACTCTACTCCCCATATTAATCAAAATCCCATTTTGTTTATATGGATTCAACTGATTCATCAAATCCCTACTTCCTACTTCAAATCATAATGAATGGATAAACAAAAACTCAGCAAAAAAAGAAAAAGGAAAAAACAAGTCGTTATTTCACCATCAGGAATCAACATCCTGTTTAACATTTAAACAATATCAATAGGCCATACAATACGAATCATCAGAATATTCTAAAACATGTACTTCATGCTAATTTTGTGCAGACCACTACACTTTACCAAAGAACCAAGGAAACAAAGATACAAACAAGACGAAACAGTACTGGAAACTTGGAGATTATAATTCATTTCTATGTATTGACATAAAGAAATATGCATTTATGGGCTTCCAAAAGGATACATCTCTATAACAACCTTCCCACATGGCTCCATTATAGTCCATTTAAACACAATCACTGTCCACCGCATGACACAGTTATAGAATGAAGAACTTAGCAAATTATCATGGTTAAATTTAAAGCGTCCATAGCTACTAGTCAATTGGTAAAGTGAAAGTAGATCACAAAAGAGGGATGCAACATATGATGGAAACTCTCAAAAACAACCCAGTCCAAAATATCATATTTAAAATCCTATTTCTTAACTTTAGAAAGAAATCCAAGAATTTTCAACTTAAAAAAGCAAATTGAAAAGGCTCCAGGCAGCATGGAACTCGGAGGGGAATAAAATCACCTTTCTTGGACGTTGCTCCTCAGTTTGCCTTCTCTTTTTCTGCGTGATTAGCCTAGGTGAATGAGATAGTTGAGTTTGATCAATTCTGTGACAAGGGTCATCCTTGGAATGCACATTCTCAGCCAAAGAGTTTCTAGAAAGGGGGATCACATTTTCACCCTCGTCCGTCACTAAACCTTTCCCTTTCCTATTGTAGCGTTTTCCAGATGTTATATCAGAAGTTCTTTTCTCAGCTTCGGATGAAGTATGCTGCAACTCTGTTTTTCCAGCTTGTTTCCCTGCTGAGGACTTCAAAATAGGGGCTTGATCTGGATGAAGTGTTGAAGATTGCACATATACACTTAAATGAGATCCTAAATGATCCCATAGCCTGAGTAAAACAATAATACTAATGAGAATGGTAAAATGTTCACTGTCAAGACAAACATTTATCAGGCAAGAATAATCTTACCAAGATACAAATGTGCCACTGTCATCTCCCAGAAAGACATTTAACTCACTCTTTGCTTCATCTTTCTGCCTACCATTTTTTAGCAAGACTATGACATATTCCTATAGTCAAATAACAGAAGATCAATAAGCAGAAACAATTTGGCAGATTGGCATGACAATAAATAATAGATGAGATTCAATAAAAAAAACAGCGAACACCAAATTTTTACATAGTACAATACAGTTAGGCACGTGATTGCTAATGCAAAAAACCATCAGAAAACGATACTGGATCAGGCAAAAATATACTGAAAGCCAAGGAAACTGAAAGTGATCCGGATATATTAAAGTTAGATAAAGAAAAAGGGATTCGTGAAAGAGAAGTGCCTCTAGGTGAAAACAAAATAGTAACTATCTCAACACAGGCCAATTCTTAAGCTGTTCAACCCATCCATGTGTTGCAAAGCATGAGAATGTGGGAATGACTGGAATATAGATATATAAAACATTATAGCAGGAAAAAAAATAAAGAAAGGAATGGCTAAGCTTAATAGTTTCACCGAGTAAGTTGGTTCACCTCACCACAAACACAACAAAGAAATAAATGAGCAAACGATGCATGTATATTTTTACAAATATCAAAGTCGAATGATCAAGATTGAACGGATCATGAATATATTAAAGAACTCAAATGTAAGCAATACAGCAGTAAAATCAGTAAGAATGCGTAATATTTTTACAAAATCAGTATCAAGTTAGATCAGTGCATGCTGCAATCACATTAAGTTGATCGAAGATTTATAAAGTAGACATGCAATCATTCTAAATTTCACCCGATTTAGAACATCGCTTCAAATTTTGAGTGATCAGTTCATGTCATGACCTCTTCCTACTAGCAAAAGATGGAGACACAAAAAAGTAAAAACTCGTCTGACTGAGCCTCACCATTTTTCCTCATCTAGCAATAAGATGGCGAAAAGAAAGGGAAATCAGAAGAAAGAAAATATGAGCGCTAAAAACCAAAACTACAAAGAAAAGGATGTGCATGTATACAGTTCTTGGTCATTTATGCGTTAAGTTCCCAGAAACTTGAAAGAAAATATGCATTATGTAAAGCAAATCAACCAACTACGATTGTCCACCGACCAACAACTGACTTCACCAAAGAATTTAAAAGAACAGGAGGTGTGACAGAGTGCAACAATTGAAAAATAAATGAACTACAAACTTGATAAGAAAATGAATCGGATAAAGTATTAAAAAAAAAATCAATTGCATCATTTCAAATTCTCATGTCTCATGCACTGTTGCACAACTAGTCATCAATTCCTTTCACAACATGGTAGTTTTATTTTCTTTTTTATTTTATAGTACATTGTTTTCCTTGAACTGTGCAATGGAATGACTGCCTTTAGTGAAGAAGCATTTTCACTGCTGTTCATATAAATGTAAATTCCCCTGCAGATTTATTCACCTATTTCTATTTGACATAGACACTATAATTCAGCCTACAATGTGTCACACTATCAGCAAGTACCCAATACAGCTCATCTCCTGAAATACCCTTCCAAATTTATTCTTAACCAAAGTACCAAATATCAATATTAGGTCATCGATGCAATAAAAAAACCTCTAACAGAAAACGACAACCTATTGGACGGGTGGCCTCTCAAACTTACTTATGAGTCACACTCCAATTGACTGGGAAGCAAACTTGGGATCGCAACAATTAATGAGATGCCACATTCCACATTTGCTCTATAAAACATTTAGCACATCAATGACCTCGAAGACTGATCGAGAATCAATTTCCTTTTAAACGCAAAGCAAGAAATCTCGACTATGAACCGCACGTGTTACAGGTTTACAAAGAAAAACAAGAAAAGAGTGATCATCAGCAAAGAAGGTGACCCGAATATTTAAAAAACAACAGCAGCAGCATCATACCACAAGAGTGTCGTCAGTGTAGTCACCCATAAACTCCTTGAGCTTCTCGTTGATTCTCTCTCGAAGCCGTGCAATTCCGTCGTCTGAGAACTCAACCCCAAATGTCCGCTCATTTCTCGCCATTAAAGTCCACTCCGCAAACAAACCCAATAGCGTATTCCTAAAACCCTAATTACAACTGCAATGAATACACTTCAACGACTTGATTCAGTGCCCAACAATCCCCAACCCACCCTCCAAAAGAAATGAAATGACACTACAGACAACCGGAAAAGAAAAGGCCGATAGTTATTAGAAATTGGGAATGCGCTGAATCGTTCCACATATATTGATTAGGGCTTTTCATTTAGAAGTAATTCAACAAAAAAATTAATTTTGAACAAAATCAAGTTTAGGGATTTCGAGGAAGAGATTCCAGAAGCCTTCTGCTGGGCGGCCGATGTCGATGTGTATTTTCAGTATCTGATCACTTTGTGATTTTTTTTCCCCATACACCGTCGCAACTCCAACTCTTCGGGTAAGTATCATAAAGAATTCACGGATTCTCGGGCATTATGCAGTACTTCATACTGTTAAATCATATTTAGTCAAATCTTTTGTCACGAAACCTAACAATAGATATCCAACAAGCTTATTTGTGATTTGGATTTTTATTGATTTTAATGTAAAACAATTTTTATTTTAATAATATTTTAAAATTTTATTAAAATATAACATTATATTTTATCTGTATATTCATTCAAATTGCATAGATAAAATCCTTGAATATACAATGGTACCATGAGGTTTGACTCACAACGTAAGATCATGAAACTCATTAGAAAATGTACCGTATATTCTAAACATGTTCTTAGTCGAATCAGCCGTCTAAAATAAGGATAAATGTCGCTTGAGTTTGAAACTAACATCTGTGATGTAAACGCCATGTTTTATTGACAATGGCATGGAGATGTCCATTCATACAGATGGGTAATCATATGATGCATTGAACGAGCTTCCATCGGACTGTTCAAGTGGTTCTCACTTATCGAATGGAATTGTTCGCCGTTTTGGTTGTACATCGTTAATCCCTTGACCCGGGACGGTATTGAGGATCATCATGAAACATCTGCTATTCGTTTTACTTAAAAAGTACTAGAAATTTTTTTTTGTTTTTCTTTTTAAAATCTCACTCATTCGACCGAACACATATACTAATATATATATAATATTTTTGACATCATTTTAAAAATAAACAACTAACTAATATTTGAAAATCAAAGGAAATACTCAAAGCATAAAATCATCCAATGTTTTACAAAACCAAAAAACGATAAATTTGAAAAGTATAGCTCATGCTAAAACCTTTCAAAATCTCTCATAAGCATAAATAAACAGTCGTAAAATCTTTAACATAATCATAAACTTAAATACGAAAAAGTAGAAGCGTTGGTCCTCGGGTTATGTGCACCTCCAGTCCAGTCAGATCAGGCATCCAAGCCTCCCTCAACAATATTATCATACTCCCTTGCATCAATCACACCTAGTGAGTTTAAAGACTCAACACATCATATTCTTGATACCAAATAATACATATAAAACCACAAGCAACAGTGAAAATACTTTTACGTAAAAATAACATTTTCATGACATGCATAAACTTCAAACATAACCCTTTTCATATCATCCTTAACATATTCATATACATATTATCATCAACATATACGTATTTCTTTTTTTTCTTTACGTTGAATTCAGATCGTTAATTGTGACTTTCGTGTTCGTCTACGTGTTGGGCGATGGATCCATCTACATGTAACCACAGTACTGGACGGCGGGAACATCAGCGACACTCTCACCCGTCAACTGAGCATTGACCTTACGTATTTATATATCATATCATGTCCATGGAAATACGATCGTCGGGCTCCCACTGGGACCTTCACCCTCACGATATCTCCAACATATCATCGTATTAGTCACAATTACTTCACTTCCTTTAACGTTTCGTGTTCTCATCACTTTATAAAAATTAAACATGCATATAACGTATTTCTTTTAAACCAAGCATGCAACATATTTTTTAAATGTCCATATTAAATCATAAAAATCCATAAACCTTTAAAAATCACATTTTAACATATAAAATTTCATCAACATTTAAAATAATCATATTAGATGTAAAACAGCATTCAGGACACTGCCATGACGTTTACTAATCTTCGGGTGTAAAATTGTCGTTTTACCCCTAGACGTAAAATTTCACGTTTTCGATATTTTCTTAATTCCATTGACTCTAACATGCCCCAAATAATTATTTAAGCTTAAATTAAAATTTTCATAATTTTATTTAGCTTAAATACTAGACTTTTTAATCAATATTTAATTATTCGTTTTTAAGGCGTTTAATCTCGAATAATTTCAAACTTTAATATAAAATTCTTAAATTAAAAACTTAGACTTTTTATATTATTTTAGCCCTCGTGAACTACGACTCGACCCCCGTGAGCCGTGTTTCGATTTATTTTCCAAATTAAAAACCCTAGACCTACGATCCAAGCCATTCTCGAGCCATATTGATTTTTCATCGAGCCAAGCTCGAACCATGCTGGACCAACTTTGAGCCACACCTCCCATAGACCCTACGGGACCCTAAGACCCAAAGGAAACTGACCCTAACTCGAAACCGAAACCAAGCAACCAGGATGTGCAATCGGCCGAGACTCCTATTGTGCATGGATTCCACGTTTGTGTGCCTATGACACTAGCCCTCAACCCAGCCCTTGAACCAGCCTCTTGTGCACCCGCCTAGGACCCCAAGGAGTCACCCTAGCCCAGCCCTGAGCCCTCTGGCCGAGCCTCCTTCCGCTGCGCGGCTGCTGCACGCAAGCACACTTGTATGCGCTGCCCTCGGGTAGGACACCTTCCCAGCCCTGGTGGTCGAGTCCTAGCATGGCTAGAACTCCTTCCCTGACCCCTCACAGACCTTGGCTAGCCCTGGACCCAACCGAACCCAAGCCTAACCTTCTCTTCCCACAAACCGAACCCTTTTGATCACATGACAACCGAGGGTTTTCACCTTTGTTTTAACAGACTGTACATCATATTCAAATGTTCTAGGACCCTTTAGAAACGTGTAAAAACATGCTTGATCATATCCTAATCCATGGCAGCCCCTTAAACAACATAAAAACATGATTTTGAATAAATAAACAAAAGTTAAACCCATGCATATGTATAGTTGCGAAAATCATAATTTGTGTGCTTTGTTTTCATTCAAAAGATGCTTTAACAATTACTATGGTGTGATAGATGTTTGAAGGGAAGAACATGACGTGCCTTTGCATTTTAAACGCACGAATATTCGACGGCGATGCGAAGAACGACGGTGAACCTAGGCTGAAATCCTTAAGAAACCGTGGCCTCCTCTTGCTGAAATACTCGTGTGTGCGTTCTGATGGGGAGGGTTACGTGTAGGTTGTGGGGGAAGGGAGCGTGGGTATGGTAGGGTTTTGGGGTTTAATTGTATATTATATAGTTTAATTAAAGACTAATCAAGCCTTGGCCCATTAAGAAGTTAATTAGGCCCACTAGTACTTAATTATAATATTTAAAATAATTTTGCTTAAATAAGTTTGTGAATTTATTAGCCGGGTTGCCAATACGTTCATATTTTTTTTGAAAAATCAACACGGATAAAATTTACGTCCCGGCGTATAAAATCACCTCAAGACCACTTATTTTCAAAAATATGAAAAATCATCACTCATATTGTAAATAATTAAAAACAATTATTTAATATAAACATTTTTCATTTTTCAGCCATCGGTATCCGTTCCTCGATCGCAACTCGAATAACCCTTAAAAATATATTTTAATGTATGTAAGTAGAAAAAGTACTAAAACACCATATAAACATGTCACATAATCAATTAAACAATTAAAATTATTTAATTAGCCATTTTTCATATTTCATAGATTTGCATGCAGTTGGATTACGTCGTCTTAATTTTGGACCTTACAATTCATCCTCTCTTAAATAAAATTTCGTCCTCGAAATTAAAACTTACCGAATAGCTCTGGGTAGCGACTCCTCAAGTCCCTCTTGGTTTCCCAAGTAGCTTCTTCTTCCAAGTGATTCAGCCACTTGACATTGATCATTGGAATGACTTTTTTGCGGAGTCTTCTTTCTTGCTTTGCTAAGATTTGAACATGTCTTTCTTCATATGTCATATTTAGAGTCAATTGTAGAGGTTCATAATTTAGCACATGTGATGGATTCGACGTGTACTTTCGCAGCATCGAAATATGGAACACATTGTGAACTCCAGAAAGCATCGGTGGCAATGTCACTCTATAAGCTAGTGTCCCAATCCTTTCTAAAATCTCAAACGGACCTATAAATCTTGGACTAAGCTTGCATTTCTTGCCAAATCGCATAATATCTTTCATATGTGCTATTTTCACAAATACATGGTCGCCCACTGTAAACTCTAAGTCCCTTCGTCTCTTGTCAGCATAACTCTTTTGTCGGCTTTGTGCAGTCTTCATTCTCTCACGAATTTTGACTACAAGCTCGGCAGTCTCTTCAATCACATCCGGACCAATCTCTCTTCTTTCCCCAACCTAGTCCCAATGAATAGGAGATCTACATTTCTTTCCATAAAGTGCCTCGAAAGGGGCAATCCCAATTGATGATTGATAGCTATTATTGTAGGTGAACTCCCCTAGAGGAAATTTTTCCCAACTGCCTTGAAAATCGATCACACAAGCTCGTAGTAGATCTTCTAAAATTTGAATAACTCTTTCGGACTGACCATCGTTTTGAGGATGGAATGTTGTACTGCATAATAACTTGGTCTTCATTGCTGTGCAGACTCTTCCAAAAAGATGAAGTAAATCTCGGATCTCTGTCAGAAACAATGGATACATGAATCCCATGTAGAAGAACTATCTCTCGAATATATAACTCTGCATACTGAATCATGGTGAAGGTCGACTTGATAGGTAGAAAATGCGCTGATTTCGTAAGACGATCCACTATCATCCATATAGCATTAAATCCCTTAATAGTCTTCGGCAATTCCACGACAAAGTCCATCGTAATATTTTCCCATTTCCACTCGGTAATAGGAAGTGGCTTAAGCTTTCCTGCTGGCCTCTGATGCTCTGCTTTACTTTGCTGACATATCAAACACTCGGATACCAATCTCAAAATATCTCTCTTCATGCCCGGCAACCAATATAACAACTGCAAATCTTTGTATATTTTCGTGCTTCTCGAATGAATGGAATATGGTGTGTAATGAGCTTCCTTCATAATGAGATCCCTCGAAAAATCGTCACTAGGAACCCATAAACGATCTCAATAACGAACTATACCGTCCACCTCTGAATATAACTTCTAGCCCTTGGCTTCATCTCTAGCTCTCCACTTTTGCAATTGCTCATCAGTAGACTATTCATCACGAATTCTATCTCTCAAAGTCGACTGTACTGATAATGTGGCAAGATTAGGGGCCTCGCCCCTAGCATAAACTATAAGCTCAAACCGCTGTATCTTGGACTGCAATGGTATTTGGAGTGATAATTGAGTGATAACTGCTGCTTTTCGACTCAATGCGTTTGCCACAACATTAGCTTTTCCCAGATGATAGCTAATCTCACAGTCGTAGTCCTTTACTAATTCAAGACATCTTCGCTGTCTCATTTTTAATTCTTTTTGGGTGAAGTAGTATTTCAATCTTTTATGATCGGTGAATATCTTGCACTTCTCCCTATATAAGTAATGTCTCCAAATCTTCAATGCAAAAACTACCACTGCAAGCTCAAGATCATGAGTAGGGTAGTTTTTCTCGTGAACTTTCAACTGTCTCAACGCATAAGCTATAACTCGGTCATTTTGCATCAGAACTGCACCCAATCCAAGTTTAGAAGCGTCGGTATAGAGAACATACTCTCCTTGCCCCGATGGCATAGCTAACACTGGTGCCGATATCAAGGCTTGCTTCAACTTTTCAAAACTGTCTTGACACTCGGGTCCCCAAACAAACTTTGCATTCTTCTTTGTCAAAGCGGTCATCGGTACCGCTATAGATGAGAACCCCTTAATAAACTTGCGATAATAGCCAGCTATTCCCAAGAAACTGCGAATCTCGGTGACACTCTTTGGTACTGGCCACTCTCTCACTGCCTCGACTTTACTTGGAACAACTTCGACGCCATCACTAGAAATGATGTGGCCTAAGAAAGCCACTCTATCAAGCCAAAACTTACACTTGCTGAATTTTGCATATATCTTCCTATCTTGAAGTACTTGCAGTGCGGTCCTCAAATGATGACTATGCTCATCTTTGCTCTTAGAATAGATCAATATATCATCAATGAAGACTATGACGAATTGATAAAGATACGGCTGAAATACACGATTCATGAGATCCATGACGATCGCTGGCGCATTAGTCAGCCCAAATGGCATGACCATAAACTCGTAGTGCCCATATCTAGTACGAAACGCTGCCTTGTGAACATCATACTCTTTCACTTTCAATTGATGGTATCCAGAACGAAGATCAATCTTCGAGAATATCGATGCTCCTTGCAACTGATCAAATAAATCTTTAATTCTTGGCAGTGGATACTTATTCTTGATAGTGACTTTATTCAGCTCTCGATAATCAATGCAGAGTCGCATACTACTACCTTTCTTCTTAACAAATAATACTGGGGCGTCTCATGGGATAGTGACTTTATTCAGCTCTTGATAATCAATGCAGAGTCGCATACTACTACCTTTCTTCTTAACAAATAATACTGGGGCGCCTTATGGAGAATAACTAGGGCGAATAAAACCCTTGTCTAGCAATTCTTTGATTTGATCTTTTAGTTCTTTCATTTCAGCAGGTTCTAGACGATAAGGTGCTTTAGATATAGGAACAATGCTTGACATTAACTCAATAGAAAACTCCACCTCACGATCGGGTTGAGATGCCAGAAACGTCTTCGGGAAAGACACTAGGAAAGTCTTTGACAATGTCAACATCCTCCAACTTCCGATTGATAGGAGCAGGTGTGGTAGTGACACATGCTAGAAAAGCTTGGCATCCATGTCTAATAAGCTTCCTCGCACATAGACAAGAGATAATGTGCGGCATTTGCTTGTTTCTCGTCGTCTCAAATACAAAGAATTTACCACTAGGCGGTCGAATAGACACTGATCGCTGACGAAAATTAATCGAAGCTCCATTCACTGATAACCAATCCATACCAAGTATGATGTCAAATTCAGGCATAAGAAGCACAATAAGATCTGCTCGAACCATATCCTTGGATAAACGAAGCTCCAGATTCTTGACAATTTTAGACGTGAACATTTGATCACCAGAAGGAATAGAAACTTTGAAACCTAAACCCATATCTTTAGGAATAATATTTAGTTGTTTGACGAAGGTTTCAGATATAAAAGAATGTGTAGCTCCTGAATCTAGCAGTGCATAAGTAGCTACATCTTGAATGGTAATTCTCCCTGCAGTGACAATATCTTTTAAATCTTTTCATGTTGAAGCTTAAGGAATTTCTATCATTATTTCCCACAGTTATGTGAAGATTACGCGTTGAACTTAAGCATTTCTTGAAAAATTGCATTTTAGCCCTTCAATTTTTTGAAATTTACATTTTGGTCCCCAAATTTCCGAATATTTTACATTTGATCTTTATATTTTCGAAAAATTTACATTTTGATCCTTAAGATTTCAGTAATTGCATTTAAGTTTCTAAACTTTTCGTAAATCTCAATTAGGTCTTTTAATTTTTGGAAATTGCACTTTAGACCATCAAAAATTTCGAATCCATATTCAACCATTAGTTATGATTTTCCTTTAATTTTTGGCCATAAAACTTTTTATTTGGAATTATTTTATCCTTTGCATAAATTAAGGCACAAAATTAATACAAATTCTATGGTTTCTAAAAGCATATCTTAATTACAACTAAGGTAGAGCATGCAATCTAATTTCCACTAGGTTAATCTTGTTCCCAATTCAATCTAATAATCAATTTAACATTTCATGCAATAAAAGCAATATAAAAATGTTAAATAACCAGGTTACCCATAATGAGCAGAGTGTCTGTCTCCTCCTCAGCTTCTTCAGCATTTATAACATATGCTCATCCCGCAGTAGGTGTATTCTTCTTCGGGCAATCAGCAGCTTTGTGCCCTTTATCCTTGCATATGAAGCATCTAAAAGATCCCCACATGCATTTGCCAAAGTGAAAGCGATTGCACTCCTTGCATGGTTGTCAATCAATAGGCTTTAGTGCTCCAGGATTTGGTGACTTTTGTGGTACTTGCTTCTTGCATTGACCTTGGGGCTTTTGAGGCCCTTGAGGTCTAGTATGACCCGTGTATGGCTTCTTGTTTGGCTGATTATTGTTTTTGTGCTGCTGTCTCTTGCGCTGCATCTCAAACTCGATGTCCTTCAAAGATTGCTCAACTTGAAATGCATAGGTAGTAGCAGTAGCATAATCCACGGGACGCATCATCATCACATTATTTCGTATGGTAGGTCGTAGACCATCCATGAATTGTCGAAGCTTCTTTGTAGCATCCCTCACAATAAGGGGTACAAAGTGACAACCCTTATCAAATTTCATCACAAATTCAGCAACAGATGCGTCTCCCTGACAGAGAGTCATAAATTCCCTCTTCAATCGTCCTCTAACATCAGCAGTAAAGTATTTATCATAGAAGATCTCCTTGAATCGAGCCCAGGTAAGTGTAGCAAGATTAAAACCATGCTCGGCTTCTTCCAACCATAAAGAAACATCATTCCTAAACAGGTAAGTGACACACCTCAGACGGTCAACATCCCTCATATTCAGATAACGAAAGTGTACCTCGAGTGCACGAATCCATGCCTCAGCAGCAAAGGGATCAGTGGTGCCAGAAAATTCCTTCGGCCCTAGCCTCCGGAACTGATCATACACGTCAGGTTGTATCCTAGGTGCCTGCTGTAACTGTTGTAACTACTGCTGTAACTGCTGCTCGAAGAAACGAACCATCCCCTCCAATGCACGAGTAGCAGCATCCCCATTAGGAGACGGGGGTGGTGGTGGGTTCTCTTGATGGTTCTCATTATTCTCAGCCTGATATAACAGAGGCACGTCTGGGAGGCATTTTATCTGAATGTTTTGCAAATTCTAACTTAACCAACATGCATTTAAATCTAAGTTTTCTAATCATGCATCATATACTTATTCATTTTAGCAATTTTAAACATATGAATCATATATTCTCATAAAACTATTAAACATGTGACGTAAACATATAATTCATGTACTTATGCAGGCATCATCATATAGTTCATATAAAGCGTGTAAACTTACAATTTGAGGCTTGACGACTGAGCTTCCTGGCACTGATGGTGACACAACCCTTTACAGAACCATTGCTCTGATACCAACTGAAACGTCTGCTATTCGTTTTACTTAAAAAGTATTAGAATTTTTTTTCTTTTAAAACCTCACTCATTGGACCGAACACATATACTAATTGAAACGTATGTCATTCTTATTGCTTAAAAGTACTAGAATTTTTTTTAAAACTTAACATGAAACGGCCGAACTCTCAATAATACATGAAAATATTTTTATAAAATATTTAGCACCCTTTTAAATAAAACAACTATCTAGTATTTGAAAATCCAAAAGAAATAATCTAAACATGAAATCGTCAAATTTTTTACCAAACCTAAAAAGCAATAAACGTGAAAAGTATCATCCTCTCAAAAAACACTCGAAATCATAAATAAATATTCTTAAAAAAATCCTTTAACGTAAATCGTAATCATAAATCATAAGTGCGGAAAAGTAGAAGCACTGTTATACTTTATGCATGGCACACAATGCAATGACTGTATCTTCAAATAGTAGTTTATTGTAATCAGGTATTGTCTTGAAGTTTCTTAAGGAGCTATGGGAAGGATATTATTAACATTCACCACGTCCTATTGCCCTCTTTCAAGGACGGGAATCCATCTAAGCAGGTTCAATTTTTTCAATTTTCTTCATGCATGTCTATTTATAAGCTTGACATTTACGGTTTACATGTTGTATAAAACTCACAGGCCTTTGAAGCTCGTGTGAAATTGACTGGTACAACTAGTCATTTTGTCACTGAAGAACTAGATGAAGGCCCGATAATTAAACAAATGGTAATCGCACTATGAGATAAACAAGACTGTTGTATTTTGAGCCATTAAACGCTTTATACTTCATTTTTTGTCACCAGATCAACTATCCTTATTCTAACTACATCACCCATTTTTTGTATGGCATATATGAAGTTCAAACTTTAAAAGTAACTAAAGTCGATTTTGTATTTGAAGTTCAAGTCTTATCTGATGACGATTTTAAATCACAACCAAAGTTGAAGAAATTCCATTGAGATTGCTCTTTGAGTTTCTAAAAACAGAAGCATTGATGGCAGGTTTGTTGTAATTATTTTGTGGGCTCACATAATTTAATTAATTGTACATGGACAGGCTATCTAATAAAGGATTTAATAAAGTGATCTAATTAATTACGGGTTTCCAAAGTATTAAATAAATATGTATGGTCCACCTTATGTGTAGAAACCCAGCCCAATTAGGTCTTCTATGATGGGTTGAAGACTGCTAAGGTTATATAAGGTTATGGTCCCCAAGGAACAGAGAATATAGCACAGAATATATATGGCGCACATATTCTAGATCTCTCCCTTTCTCCCATCAAATGCAAGAATAAGGTGGTCGATTTTCTTTTGTCTTGGAAGATCCATAACTCTGACGCTAGATCAATCAATGGATTCTGGTACGTGTTTACAATTATTCATATTTTCTGATAATTTGACATGAATTTCTGGCGTGTTGTCATATATGGATTTAATCACATGATTTATAGATTTATTTTATTAAATCTCTAACAAGTGGTATCAGAGCCACGTTCATGTTGAATTATGAGAATTTTTGTTTATTGATAGATCGAAACAGAAAAGTATGTTTTATTCTCATATCTGAGACGATTTTCTTCTCCGTAAATTTTTGGATCCAGATCTAATTTTTAAATTTTTTGAATTTGGATCTGAATAAATTCATATTCTTTGGATATAGTATTTTCGAATTTTACACCCAAAATTCAGATTTATTTTCGAAAAAAAATATCGAAAAAATCGGAAATTCGAATTTTTCGAATTATGGATAGGTCGTCGGATTCAGGGCAAATCGGACATTCTTCGGCCACTTTCCGGCGGCGATTTGTTAGGCGTTTTGTTCTCCATCTTCTGACGCCCATAAAACCACCATCTATTGACCGGAAACCATCATAATAGGCCTGAAATCGTGAATATCGCCGCGCGATTTCCGTTAGACTTTTGGAAAATTTGTTCGATTTATGGCTGATTGTTGGTCGGAGATTTCAGGGTGGTGGTCGACTGTAGTAAATCGACCATGGGGCATGGTCGCCGTCGTCTGGTTTGGTCGGAGGCGGCGGCGTTTAGGGTTAGGGTTTTTTCGATATTTGGGAATTTTTTGGTTGAATTTAAGGTCTTGTTTGGTTGTCCAAATTTTGAAATCCAGAATTTTGACCTTTTATTAATTTTTTGACTTCCGCAATTCTGATATGTTAAAATTAAATTCGACCATTTCAAAATTTAATTGCATGAAATAAAATTAATATGGAATTATTCATTATTTTATCGTCTTTGTTTATTTCGATAAAATATTTGTGGATGAATAATTATAAGGTACAAATATTTTATTTCTTGCAAATTTAGTCTTATGCTCTATTTGGCCCAATTAAGGTAAATTAAATTTTCTTGTGAAAATTTTAAGTTAAATTGATATCTTGTATCTCAAATTTTGTGTTAAATTTAAATTTCATGTTTATAAAGTGATTTTGAGATATGTAGATATTGATAAAGTTCAAAATAAATTGTGTTTCAATTTATGCGAAAAATATTCGACCCAAAAAAGACTATTTTTTTGCCAAATTCCAAACACAATAGATGATTTTAAAGTGCATCTAGATCTATGCGGAAAATAATCGGCCCAAAGGAAGATTATTTTCTGGCCAGATTTTAGATTCAATATATCTTCTTCAAGTGTATTTATATCTATGCGAAAAATATCCGGTCCAAAAGAAGACTATTTTTTGGCCAGATTGCAGACTTAAAAAAATATGTTTATATATATGCAGAAAATAATCTGCCCAAAGGAAGGTTATTTTTTGGCAAGATTATAAGCACATAATTATATGGTCTTAAAGTGTGTCAAAGCTATGCAGAAATTAATCGGCCCAAAGGAAGATTATTTTCTTGCCAGATTGTAGACACATTATAGGATATTAAATTGTGTTAAATTTATGCGGAAAATGATCGGCCCAAAGGAAGGTCATTTTCTGGCCAAAATTTAGCACAATATGTGGTAATAAATATGTGATAATTTTGGATTTATCCATGCATGCAATTGTCGGTCCAAAGAAAGGCATATTGTTGGCCGGATTTATTATCAATATTTAATAACCATGATATTCGAGGGTACCACTTACAAATTGTTATTTTTGTTCAAAGACTAAATATCAATGTTGTGCTAGGTATTTTTTTTATGGGTCCACCACCAACATGCTTATATTTTGTGATTTATTTAATTTAAATATATGCATGGACTATAATTTATTGTGAGTGTTTTTTGTTCTATTTTGTTATAGCAGCTTCTATATATGCCAATCTAAACAACATTCCAATACTTAATGGCTCAAACTTCAAGAAATGAAAAGAGCATGTTATGATAGTGCTCTGCTGTATGGACTTGGACTATGCGCTAAGGGAAGATCGTCCCACACTTTTGACCAGTTCAGGAACTGCTGATCAAAAGGTTTCTTTGGAAAAGTGGGAGCGATCAAATCGCATGAGTCTGATGATTATGAAACATTCCATTCCAGATACTGTATGGGGTTCAATTCCTGAAAAAAATGATGCCAAAAAGTTCATTACTCAAATAGCAGATCGTTTCGCTGCAAATGAAAAGGTCGAGACAAGTACTATTCTGACTTAACTTGTCTCAATGCGGTACAAAGAGACAGAGAACATAAGGGAGTACATAATGAAAATGTCAAATCTTGTGACTCGACTAAAAGCATTCAAGTTGGAATTGTCGGAAGACATAGTCGTGCATTTAGTCTTGATCTCTCTGCCTGCGCAATTTAATCAATTCAAAATAAGTTATAATACCCAAAAGGAAAAGTGGACTTTGATTGAGCTTATTGCGTAGTGCGTTCAGGAGGAGGAGAGATTGAAACAAGATATGATTGAAAGTGCTCACTTGGCATCTAACTATCAAGGTAATTGCATCAATAAGAAAAGGAAATGGAGCAATAAGGAAGGAAACTCTGGGACTTCACAGCATATGGAGCAATAGAAACAAGATAAAGCGATCACTTGTTTCTTTTGCAAAAGGACTGGTGGGCATGTAAAGAAGGATTGTCACAAATACGCCAATTGGCGTGCAAAGAAAAGGTTGCCTAAAGAGCCGGTTGCCAACTGTTGGTGAAAGATACATCTTATGGAAAATGATAATAAAACTGTTGGTGTTTTTTTTAAGCTTTATTTAGGAACTCAGTTTTTTTTTTATTTTCTGGTATTTGAATTTGAAAAAAAAACGAAATTTGATTTTAGTTTCATGTTTGGACAAATCAAGTTTTTCCTTTATCCATGTGGTAATGAAACTTTTCAATTTTTCGAAATTCAAATATGTTTGGTATGAGTTCTTTGATTGATAAGCTTGATAAATTGAACATCAATATTTTAAATGATATTGACATTATGCATGCATGAAATTTTGAAATTAAATACAAATTAATTTCTTATGTTGACTTTAGTGAGAGTGAGTAAATTGGAAAGTCAACATTGAGAATTGAGAAGAATATATTGATGTTTATGTCCACATATGTGGTGATATAAATTTTATCAGGTGGTAATCTCATTCGGATTTATAGGGAACATTGTTTAGATATTGTGAACATCATTGGAATATTGGGCAGATATTTAAGAAACCCGACACGAGATTATTAATTAGGTTATGCGGTACATAAAGTGAACTAAGGATTTTATGCTCACACATCGGAAATCTGACATTTGGAAATAATTGGATATTTGGACTTCGAATAAAGTTGCGGAATTTTATCACCGGTAATGATAATTGATCTAAGAAACCATTGATGATCAGTTGTGATAATAAAACCGCTATATTATATTTAAAGAACAACTGAAACTTGTCAAAGTCAAAAGATATTGACATGAAGTTTCTAGTTGGAAGGAAATAATTCAGAGTAGTTGTGTGTCAATTGAGCATGTTATTGCAAATGCAAACTCTGTAACTGCGGATGCGTTTGTCATGGGTTGGCCACCCAAGATTTTGGGCATGTGACACACATTGGTGTTGTCCATATAGTTAATATGTCTGTACAGTGGGAGTTTGTATTCAGTTTAAGCATTAACTCATTTGATATGATTTAAGTTTCTGTACAGACTAAGGTTTATTTGAATCACTCTGAAATAAAGTGATGACTTTCATTGTGGTTTAGCATTTGGTTGAAAATCTGTTATTGGACTCTTTGAGTCATTGGGAGGACCAGTTGAAAATACATGTTTTATTCTTGGATCACATTTATGTATTTTCATGCTATACATCCATATTTTATCTATGTTATTGATTATGCTAATATTGTGATCATTGATGAGTCTAGTGATTTTAAATGTAGCGATGACTGCTTTTGTTCAATATTGGTATAATTGATAGACCAGATTGTTAAGGAATATTTTGGTTTAGATAGCAAGAGCTCAATCCAGTTTTTACATGTACAATATCCGGATAACTTATGTGGCCCAAGCGGGAGATTGTTGTAATTATTTTGTGGGCTCACATAATTTAATTAATTGTACATGGACAGACTATCTAATAAAGAACTCAGTAAAGTAATCTAATTAATTATGTGTTTCCAAATTATTAAATAAATTGGTATGATCCACCTTATGTGTAGAAACCCAGCCCAATTAGGTCTTCTATGATGGGTTGAAGACTGCTAAGGTTATATAAGGTTATGGTCCCCAAGGCACAGAGAATATAGCACAGAATATATACGGCGCACATATTCTAGATCTCTCTCATTCTCCCATCAAAGACAAGAATAAGGTGGTCGATTCTCTGTTGCCTTGGAAGATTTATAACTCTGACGCTAGATCAATCAATGGATTCTGGTACGTGTTTACAGTTATTCATATTTTCTGATAATTTGACATGAATTCCTGGCATGTTGTGATATATGGATTTAATCACAGGATTTATAGAGAGAAAATTGAATTATATATTTTTTAATAAAATGGTTCGGTTAATCTATTTTAAAACTCTAAATGAATTAAATAATAGTAATAATAATCGACTAAAAAGTAACAAATTATTAAACTAATTAATGATTTATTTTTTTGGTTCGATTCTAGATTATATTTTTGAAGAAAAAATAGTGACACCATTATCATGTTATAAAAATGTGTTACGATATTTAAAAAAATTTTAAAAATAAATAGTCTAATTAAGTTGTTTTTCAATATATTTAGAAAAAAAATAATTAAGATAAATTTTNAATTGACTAATGAGACGATCTCATACTAGTTTTTGTGAATTTGTTATAATATTTTCTTATATTTAATAAAGAAAAATATATAAAATATATTGTATATTTATATTTAAAAAATAATTTGAGGACATATTAGGCATTTTAGAGATAAAAAAAATATAAAGTGCACTTTTTAAAAAGTGGAGTGTAAATAACATTTCATTAAATGTTTGCATTGATCATATCATTTCATTTAATTTCGATTCCGGTTTTGAATTTTGTGTTACGTTTATATACTTAGTTCTCCATATTCTCTAAAATATTAAATAAACTACGAAATATTTATATAATATCACACATTTCAACTTTTAGTGAAGAATGTCAAGGTAATTTTTTGTATATTGATTGTCCATACATCGATATTATTATTATTTAATTAGAAATGTAGTATAAATATATTTTAAAATGTTAAAAAATAATTAAAATTTTTAATTAAAATATTCATCTAATAAATGTTATATTTTATTTTTTGAAAAATAATTATTTATTCTTCAAATTTTTGATAGACAAATAATATATTATTTGTAATATTTTTTTTATTTTTTTATTAGTAACAGTTCCACTTAATTAATTTATCGAATACAAATATGCAATGATAAATAATTAAATATGACGATAGAATTGTTATATTTATTTGAATATGATGAAAAAAATAAAACTTATAATTACATGATAGATGTGAGAAGTTTACCGGTACAATAAAAAACCCAATTTAACCGTTCATATGACACAATTCAAAATCATCTTGACACCATATATTTCAGAAACTAATCGGCCGCATAATAAATGTTGGCAGATATTATGTGCTATCGGATATTATTTGCCCTGTGTCATCAATGCTACTGAATTATTTGGCTGTCATATTTTTATGGGGAAATTTGGGGAATAAATTAGGTCAAATTTGAGTTTTGAAAAAATGTTTATACCAAGTGTATATCATAGAGTTATTTTATTTTTTCAGTGACTCGAATATCAATTGTGGGTCTATTTTCCAACTTAGCCGACTCTTCTCTTTTTCCAGCAGCTCTTTCTCTCAACAATCGTCTCTTCTGAGTCTTAGTAAGTGGCTTGGAAATGTTGCTGCTAAGTGCTTCAAAAAAACTGCTGCAGTGGCTTCAAAATTTGGACAGAAATCTGCTTTGAAATGCCGCTGAATTCTCGAGACTTTGATCAGCTACTGAAGATAAGTTAGTGGATGACGACGATTTATTATGTGAGGATGATGATTATAGAAGAAAAACAATCAACTTTTGTGTTGGAAAGTTTCACATCAACGTGGATTGTGCCACACGATTGATGATGGTGCAGAGAGGTTTAAAATGGTGGACGAAGAGAATATGGAGTTGATTTTGAAAAAATGTTTCTACCCAAGTGTATATCATATCATAGAGTTATATTATTTTTTTAAAAAAATGTGATATCAAGATTATTTGACTAAATATTCTTTTTTTTTTAAACTAAATTTCTCCTTTATATGTTGGGATTCAAGTATCAAGTATGAGTAGGTAGGTCTCTTGTGAGACGGTCTTACGAATCTTTATTTGTGAGACGAGTCAATCTTGCCGATATTCATAATAAAAAATTATGTTCTTAGCATAAAAAACAAAACTTTTTTATAGACGATCCAAATAAAAAATCTATCTCACAAAATATGATCTGTAAAATCGTCTCACACAAATTTTGTCATCAAGACCAGAACCAACAACGCCAATTTGTTTGAAGATGTGAATTATTGTCATCCGTGGGATCGAATTTAGGAAGGGAAAAAAACCATTCAAGCCCAACATCCACTGAATTAATGCCACGTAAAAAGACAGAATGGACGGTCCACGTGTGCACCACGTTCACAGTTCAGGTCACGTATCCAAATCGACGGTGCAGGAGGACGGTCAAAGTGGACGGCTCTTTATGTTAGAATCCGTGTGTTTGACCCGGGCCTCCATGCATGTACTGTATTTTCTTCGTATGATAAATATTGTTGTGTGTATATTTATATTATATTATTAAATTTGAGATTTTTAAAGTAATTAATTTTTGATGACATGATTTATTTTAATAATTTTATATATTAATAAAATATTAAAATTTTAATATAAGTTATGTGTAACTTAGCAGATAGAGTTTTATATTCCTAAGCATTAAGTTGTAAGTTCAATTCTTACTTTGATTTTTTTCTTATTTTTTTTATTTATTTTTTTAATTCATATATCAAAATTACAATGTAATTTTTCATTATTTTTTATAAATATATTTTAATTATTATTTAAATATATAAATATAAATAACTATAAAAAAACGTTGTAGAAACACGTCGGTGCATTAATATATTGATTAATGATGAGAATATAAAATGAGAATTAAATATTATTTGTTGTTTTCAATATATCACAGACTCATATTTGAATAATAATAATAATAATAATAATAAAGATATTGAGAGAAAAATGTGTGGGTGTCACAATCAACATTAAAATATCCGCGAATGGTGACGCTTTTGCATGAAATAACACGTCAGAGCTAATCTAGAGACAATCCACCGAAAAATCACAAGGTTATTTGCGTCAATTCACCCCCACCAAGTTGGCTTGTACGCGTATCTATGTGGTCATCTTTGCTTCACCATTGCCGACTTCCCCCCCTTCAAATTCCCCCCGCTACCCCTCCCCCTGTCTTCGTTTCTAATCCATCCAATCTCGAAATCCTCCATCGGTTATTTCTTCTTGAATTTGGTTGATCTGATTATTGTTGAACAGAAGGGGGGGATTTTGATTCTTTTCTTTGAAATTTGGAGTTTTATGGCGCAGAAAACGGAGAAAGAGGAGGCTGAATTCAAGGTCGTACCTGAAACGATCGTTTTGTGCGTCAAATGCGGTGTTGCTGGTAATAACTCCGGGAATAATCTCTGCCAGAAATGTTTAAGCGCCACCGGAGCTGTTTCTACCTCCGCCGCTGCTCCTGTGGCGTCAGGAGCTGGGGCGAAGCTGATAAATCACGTGTTTGGAGAGGAGGCCGTTAGATCTGGCTCATCCGTTAAGTTTTCTCCGGGTAGGACCTCGAATCCGGCTGAAACGATTGGAGATCCGAAAACAGAGGTGTTGACGGAGGCTGCGCAGCCGGTGAAGAGAGAGGTCAACAGGTGTTCCGGCTGCCGGAGGAAGGTCGGTTTGACCGGGTTCAGGTGCCGCTGCGGCGAGCTATTCTGCGCCGATCATCGGTACTCTGACCGGCACGACTGCAGCTACGATTACAAATCCGCTGGGAGAGAGGCAATCGCGAAGGATAATCCGGTGGTTAAAGCCGCCAAGATTGTGAGAATTTGAGATGACGCAAGGCTTACGCAAGCAAATCAGTCTCTCCCTGTGTGTTGAAGAAATTAATGAAGCCTCGAAGATAAGCGCCGCGCCGGATCCCGTAATTCTCTTCTTCTGCTGGAGGCGAATTCGATACCGTATGTTTGAAAAACATGATGATCAATGGATTTGTGTGTTCTTGCGATGTTTGATTGATTTTGGGTTTAATTAATTCACGAGATTTAATCCATGTTTCCTTGAATGAATTATATACGTGTGTGTGTGTGTGTTCTAATTATTATTTACTTGTCTAGCTATTTGAATCACAATCAATTAAAAGTGCTTTTATTGAGATTACATATGTGCAGCGTTCAACTATACCGTGTATGATTAAAACATAAACAAAAATTTAACTTTGAAAACTAAGTGCTGGTATTCAACGTTGAGATTTGATGATTTTCAATTATTTTTTTTAAACGATTGATTTACGTGGATGTGATAGATTTTTATTGATTTTTATATAATTTTATATATTTGTAAACAGAATTTAATTGATTTTTGTAGATTTTTTTTTGTAAGATTTTGATATATATTTGCAAATTTTTTGAGAGAACATTTTTCAGCGGAGAGTTGATGATGATGATTGAATGTGTAGTAGCCCTTTTTCCGTTTCTTCCATGGGTGTCTTCTATAGAAGAGTGGTCTCACAGATATGAATCTGTGAGACGGGTCAACCCTACCCATATTCACAGTATAAAGTAATACTCTTAGCATAAAAAGTAATATTTTTTATGGATAACTCAAATAAGAAATCTGTCTCATAAATATGACCCGTAAGACCGTCTCATACAAGTTTTTATCTTTATAAAAACAATTACCAGAAACAGATCTCCACTTGGATCGTGGGGGTTCCATTTTTCTTGTGGGCTTGTTATTTATTTGATCAGTTGGACATTTTTTCCTGTTTATATTTATAATTTGCTTCCTTTGGCCCAATCTCAAAATTTGATGTCAAGCTCAAATTCCAGAACTTGCAGAATATTTTAGCAGGCCTAATTCAAAACTTGGCAGAATTACAAGCATATTTTAGGAGAGGAAGCTAAATAAAAATCTAATACCCACATACATTTGTCTTCTTCCTTCCCCGATACCGTGACTTCTCTCACTCTGATTTATTTCCTTCAAAATCATTATTTCACACATTTTCTTTTCATTCCAACACCACTGGGACGAACTCATCACAAAATTTTACTTTCCTTAATCTCCCAAAATCAAAACCCACGATCTTCATGGATTTATTCTTTCGTCTTAGCTGTAGAGCCACCACAGGAGCTATCAACAAATCTAGAGAAAATTCATCCGCAACGAGTTCAAGGAGATGACTAATGCATTTTCTACTGTTATGACGAATTTCATGCAAGAGATGAGAGAAATGGTCCCATGAGTCGGAGAGCAAACCAATAATGGACCAAGGAAAAGTTCCAGAGAACTCTCAAGCAGGCGAAACTCCCCGCTAAGAGTTTTTCTTGAACAACCAGCCTGTAACCGAGGAAAAGTACAATCTTCCACACGCTGTAGGGACGAGGAAGCATGGGTGAAAAGTACGAATCACGACAATGAGAAATAAGGTGTAACTCAGGTATTTGCTATAACTAATCTTAACACGCAGCCAAGGATGTATGAAAATGCAAGAGCCCTAGGATCAGTAGTTGTGAACGCGGAAACTCAAGCTCGGGGAACAACCTAGTATCGACATTCTTTGAGGAATATTCCTCCACCGGTTGACTTCGAGACTGTCAGAGATGTTCAGAAATTGTACTGACGAGGCCTGAAACCAATGTGAAAGGGGATTTGTTTAACATACAAGTGCAGAAACAATAAAATGTCTATCAGATTATAGTGTTGGGTGTCAACATGCAGCAAAATTTATTATTTTTAACACGCATAAACTTTAATGACCAGAATAAGACAGATAACATTATGTACAAGTAATTATCACTAGAAAACTTGTAAATCGTTAGTGACAAGCTTTAAAACTATATTCCTTGAAAACCCAAAGAAATAAATTGCATATAAAATAACTCAATAAAATCACAGGTTCAAATCTTGTGTCGCATAAAACAAAGATCGCCGAGAACTTTTCAAGCAACACTCCACACGAGTGTTGTCCTTCGAGCGTCTTCAACACGGATCAGCAACAGGGCACAACCGATCAACCGATTACGAAAAAACCTTCTGATCAATACGTGTTCAGCTCTGGTACTTTCTTTTCTATGAAAACTACACGTCGTGCGGCCATCAAAGCTCTCTATGTATATCCTTTATTTGACCTCGCTCACATTCCGTAAAAGAGTACTAAAATATATAGAAAACAAAAATTTCATTAGAAAAGAACTCTTTTAATCAAAGATATCATATCTTATAGATAAATACAAAATTAAAAACAAATCTTCTAATATCTGGAGATAAATTAAATCAATTCTCATAATCTAGAAAAGCAAAATCCTAAATTGATATTATCAATATAGCAAAATAAATAAGAAATAATATATTCCTTTCACAATGGGTCGTTCGAAGTTTCACAAGCCACACCTGAAAGTTATTGACAGTGATAATCCTTATCCTAGAGGATACCAGGCAGGGCCGGACCTTTTATGAGGCCAAGGAGGCCACCGCCTCAGGACTCGGTCCTTGAGGGGGCCAATATTAACTAAAAAGAAGAGTAATTTGAATATTTTTTGTTTATAGTCGATCAAACTCGATATTCCTTCAAGTTCGGTTTGAACAATTTAAATAATATCAAGATACTTTGGGCATTTGTTGAGTTTGGAGAAGTTAACGAGTTAGTTTTTAACTAGCTTGATGAAGTATTCTATAGAACTTCAATAATTTTTTAAGATGCTACAGTATTTTTCAAAACTAAATGATTTATTCTCAAATACTTATATTGACTATAAGATTTGTTAACTATCCTAGTAACAGTTGCATAAACAGAAAGAAGCTTATCGAAGTTGAAGTTAATAAACATTTATCTTCGATCAATAATGCCACAAAATAGACTAAATTAGCTAGTTATGTTGTTGATTGACAAAAAAATGATTCAAAAATTAGATTATAAAATTTGATATATATTTTTCTTCTAAAATAGTTAGACGATTATTATTTATGTAATTATTTCAAATATTTATTGACCTGTTTTTTTGTAATATATTTTTTCTTGTGTATTTATGTATTATTTATCGTATTTATTATTTAATAACTGAATTTTAGCATTATTTATAGCAACAAGAGAACTCATTTTTAAATTCTCGCTTCAAGTCACATCAAACATAGATACGACTTTTTCAAATTTTCGCTTCAGGCCCCATCGAACACAGGTACGGCTCTGATACCAGGTATTTGATTTCAGTTTGTTTTATGTAGAAGATGGCCTGTCCACCCTTGAACATATATCGTGGTTTACAATTAAGTGTGGTTACTTGATAAATACTGATTTCTCCAACTTAAAGCTAAGACTGTTCCCAAACTCCCTAACAGGAATTGGTGACTTAGGATTTTCAATCAGGGAATAAATTAAAAAATTAACACAAAAAATGTATAACAACATTCATATATTAACTTCATTTTTTATATTAATACTCTCCAAGATTTCATTATTTGAAAATGCTGAATAATAGTTTCATTATATTATCTGAAAATGCTGAATAATAGCTTCAATATCAAATGTATCAAACACTCCTCGCTCAATATATGGTACCAAATGATAATTCAACATATCATCTTCCAATCATGATGTTTTGATATTTTTATTGCTGAAAACACTCTCTCAATAGTTGCAGTTACAACAGATAATAACAATGTTAACGTCAAAAGTAAATATATCAAAGGATATAATGTTAGAAAAATTGCTAAAACCAGTAGCGTAAAAACAAACTTGTAGACCTAAAGTAATAACCGAAACAAGTGTGATGTTTACAGTATGACTATTATGTAAAAGAAAACAAAACCAAACCGAGGCCTGTAGCATGTACAGTTTCCTTAAAACAGATTCGCCCTCTCCGGTATGTGCTTCGAGGTTTCTGCGGACGTCTGTTTCCCAGGATACAACGGAACACCCAGCAGTGACTTAGCACGAGACACTACTACGGCGAACTGAAAACGTACCTTTACTTTATCACCGAGATTTTACGAGAGGCCAAATGGAAAGATAACAATATGTAAGGCAAGAGAGAGCTTGAAAGAGAGAAAATTTCATGTACTTGAAATGAGGAAATGAACCCACTATTTATAAGCCCCAAAATGCACACCAAGAGTCATGGAAGATTAATTAACTCAATTAATCTTCCCATTAACTCAAGAATATGAAGAGTCAAAACTCTTCAATTAACTCTAGAATGTGGAGAGCCAAAAGACACTCCCACATTCATGAGACACAATTTTTTATTCAACCTTTAAATTTTTATTAAAATTTCCAGTAAATTCTCAATATGTATTAAATCCATCAGGGAGAAATCAGATTCATAAAATCAAGCAAACTGGAGCAGTTTTCACTTATCAGAAGTAGAGAATGTATTTGATGGGTACAAACAAGCCATACATAACAACAACTATGTGTTCACCTCATTAAAAGCGATTGTTCAACTCGTGAAGTTGCAAATCTATCAATTCATAAAAACGATGACTTGGTCTTTTCTTTGAAAATCTTGTCGCAAATCGACTATGACTCCCAAGATATTCTTCATTAAGTGCATTTGAAATATCAATTCATATTTTCCCATCAACTCCAACAGATTATTTGCTTGCGTTCTTTGTTTTTGATCTTTTCTCTCATCTTCAACAATTAAAGGACATCAATAACTGAAGGGAACAAGCATATCAAACTCAACAATGTATTATAATTGAAACGACCTCGACTTTTTTGTTTTTTTTTCTAGTCATAAATCATAAACTCGAAAATACTAACTAAATAAAATAACTTAANTTTACCATTATACATATTATTTTGTGCCCTTCCAATCGCAGATTGGCTATCACAATGTATGCATATAGCCGGCACAGGTGTTTCCCATCCTGGAACATCTTCTAAAAAATGACGCAGCCATTCAGCNCTAACAATCATGATAAATTAACATATGAAATCTCAAGTACATAAAATGAAATCTTAAATCATCAACTAATCAAAACTTCCTAAATTGACCTTTGAAAAGATCAACTAACAATAAAAATAAAGCATAATAAATATCTCTAATAAAAATCCTTAACATAAATCTTTAAATCGTAAATCTATCTAGCTAGTATGGAAACATAAAGACCCTCAGGTGTGTACTGCTGCACTCGATCCACTTAATCGTCAGCACCTCTCATAAATCATCAAATCCTGCATCGACAAACCTAGTGAGTCTAAAGACTCATCACGTTCTAAACATGGATAGCAAATAATATATATACAATCACATACATTAAAATCATACTTTTATTGAAAATAGCTTTTGAACATAAATACCCATTTAAAATCATTTAAGCATAATTAAATCATAAATAGTAAAATCATTTTAAATAACTTTAAACATAAATAAATCCTTTAAAAATCATTTAAAAATAACTTTCATCAATCATCATAAATCATATATCATAAAATCATTTTAATCATAAAGCTTTCAATCATATATCATTTTGGGTGAAATTTGATCCTTGAAAGTGACTAGCTTTTATCCTTCGGTCGACTGATCAGTATTCAGCTCCACATGGCCAATGAGGGTGTGCACAAGGCTCCACTGTGGAAATACGATCGTCGGAGTCTCTCTGAGACCTTGTCCCATACACGGGGTCCCTCTAGGGCCTTGGCACGTAAACGGGGTCCCTCTGGGACCTTGGCCCTCACGTCATCCCCGTAAAATTGTAAGTTCACCGTCCTCACATAAACGGATCTCCCAAAAATCAAATATCATATGGCACAATCAATTCACATCACTCAAAATATTTTTCCTTTCCTTTTAAAATCATAAAATAACATACCTTTCCAAAAATAGCATTTTAAACAGTAAAAATTGCACAGCTTTACAATAAATCGTAAAATAACATATTATAATCAACATCATCATTTTAAATCATAAAATATCATTTTACAAGCATTATGATCCTTCGTGACGCTGCCAAGCGTTTGCGTATTTTCTTAAGTGTAAAATTACTGTTTTACCATTGGACGTAAAAATTCTCGATTTTATCTTTTTCTCACTTTTAATGACATGGGTTTATTCCAAATAATTATTTAAGCTTAAATATAATTTTTCATAATTTTATAAATCTTAAAACTATGCTTTTCAATTAATTCTTTAATTAACATTTCGTGAGACGATTAAATTCCGGATAAATCCAAAACTCATTATTTTGACCCCAAATTTTAAACATAACATTTTTATTATTTATTCTACCCTTGTGAGCCATGAACCACACCCATAGACTCATGGTTCCAATTTTAGTCTTTTAAATTTCGTTTTTGACACATAGTGAAACATACCGAGCCAACTCCTAAATTACTCGAGCCACCTCGAGCTAAACCCGAGCCAAACCACCTAGGCACCCTCCTGACCAAGCCTTGTCCAAATAATCAGCCCCTAGCTCGCCCAAACTTGCCTGGAAACCGACCCAAGTTCTGCATGTGTGTGTGCGTGAGTCTCTTTGCATATCTAGGACTCCTAACCCAACCGGGACTCTTCCAACCCTTAACCACTAGACCCCCTCGTGACCCTAACCATCCTTGGACCACGCCCAGACTCGTCTTGGACCAGCCCAAGCCCCTGGACGCGAGCAGCGAACCACAGAACCGAGTGGCAGCAGCCTGCGCGCCTTGTGCTTCCCTCACGATCTCTCGAGCCAACGGCCAGCCAGCCACTCCAGCCCCTGGCCCAGCCGTTTTCCATCATCCTTAGACCCTATAGCACCCTCTTGACTCGTCCCTAGCCGCGCTGCCCTCTCTCCCGAACCACAACAGCCGTGATCAGGCTTGGGGGAGAGTCCTAGTTCACTAGGACTTTTCCCTAGCCACTCCCACGCACCTAGACACCCTAGGACCCAACCTAACCCTAGACCACGATCCTTAGGACCCAATCCCTAGACCTGGTTGAGCCCCATGGCCCCATGCATAAGAGCCGAACCCCTTGAATTTTGCACAACCCATCAACCTATGGTTCCTATTCTGAATTTTACCCTTTGGTTTCAGCCTTTTTATCTCAATTATTTGTCATGTTTTGTCCATAATTCAATCATATTTTATCATGTTTTGACAGCGTACTCGTTGGATTCAAAAACGTTTTTAAAACAAGCACGAAATCATCGTATTTTTGAAAATAAACGTTTTACCGTAAAAGATATCAAACACCTATATTTTCATACATAAAAATTAAATCGCGCATAATATGATTTGTATGATGTTTAGGAACGTGCTTTTGCGTTTATAACGCTCGAATATATATCTTTGGCGAGGGTGAGACGTTGGACGACTGGACGATGAAGAATACAAGCCTTTCTTCCTTCCTATTTTTCGAAAATATTGGTGTGTGCTTGTGATGAATTTCGGCTGATTGGTTATGAAATTGTGGTGTTTTGAAAGCCTAGGTCACTTATTTATAATTAATTAACATGCTAATGGGCCTTGGTTTTGGGCTTGTAAGTTTAAGGGTAATTGGTCTACTTAAATTAATTAAATTGAGCCCAATAATACTTAATTAATTAAATAATAAAAGTTTATAAAATAAGTTTTCATAAAATAATACTTGTGATCTTTTAAAACTTATTGTTTTTCCAAAACCGGCTTCCCGGGAAAAATCGAGCTCGACTCGTAAAATAATTCGAACTCCGACATTTTTAGGAAAATTAAATCATTTTTAAATCATATTAGAAAGTCTCGCCATTATTTAATGAAAATTAAATATCCTTGTCTTGGTCGTCCCCGGTCTCCTTTCCCTGTCTATTATCGAATATTCGTGTAAAATCCTTAATTTCATGTAATCATGTCATATTATCATTTAATCATGCAATCATATATTTAATCATATAATAAATATCATGCTAGCATTTAAAAGCAATTAAATAAAACAATTAAGCAATTAAAACAATTTTGTATGCATGCGGTTTACGTAGGTTGGTTTTTCGGACGTTACAATAATGTACACCTCAATGTGTACTCCCAGCTCTTTTCATTGTCTTCTCTTGATTCATACCTCGTCCAAGGAAGATATCATCATTGCAAATTCTTTCAGTAACTTTTTCAAATTTTTTTTACCGAAGTATGTCTCTTCGCTTGCATGATGCTACAACAATATTTTTCAACTGTGCAACCACATAAAAAAAAAAAAAAACAGAAACCTTCATGTGATTTTCTGCAATAGCTACAAGTGTAAGTTGCAGTTGATGAGCAAAACAATGAGCATAATAAGCAGACTTATTCTCCATTATGTTAAGCTTTTTAAGCCATTAAATTCTCCTCTTATATTGTTAGCTTCATCGTATCCTTGCCCCGCAAATTAGATATAGATAACCCATGTTGGCACAACAAAGAATCAATATAAGTCTTATGTGATAAGGCCGTTGTGTCGCTTACATGTACAACGCCTAGAAAGCATCCACCAGTATATCCCCATTCATGAAATATTTCTTTCTTTCTCCAATTTTTATATCCCCCAATAACAAAAGAGTCACCACCACTTTGACCACCATGATAAGCTTTGAATAAATAGTGTTTAATATAGTATATTATTTAATAAGTAGATAATGGATTATTATCTACATTATTATCTACCAAGTAGATAAGATAGTGATTTAATTATTATCTACTAAGTAGATAAGATAGTATATTATATAGTGATTTATCTTTGATTGTTTTTTAAACTCTTTTAGATTAAGATTTCTTTAGATTCTTCTAGATTAGTATAGCTTATTTATTCTTTATATATCATGTACTGGAAAGGTTGAAAATACAATGGAAAACATTTGTTTTCTCTCAAGCTTTATCCCAAAACCGACAAGGTATCAAAGCTCTTACAAAAAAATAATAATTTCGGCATGGTTTTTTCATCCAAATCTTCAGCTTCCAGCTCCGCAACTCCAGTAGTGCCCATCACTCTTGTGGCCGCCGATACCTCCTCTATCCCGATCACTTGCCACAAATTAAATGGGCAAAACTACCTACAATGGTCACAATCTATAATGATGTTCATCTGTGGAAGAGAAAAAGATGAATTCATCACCGGTACGTCGAATCAACCTGAAAAATCAGACTCCAAGTTTAGGGCCTGAAATTCCGAAAATTATATGGTAATGTCTTGGTTGATCAACTCCATGACGACTGAAATAAGTGAAAATTTTCTCCTCTGTACCACTGCCAAAGACATATGGGAAGCCGCCCGTGATACATATTCATCCAAGGATAATACATCAGAATTATTCGCTGTTGAAAGCAACCTTCAAGACCTCCGTCAAGGTGACCTCACTGTTACGGTGTATTTTAATTCCCTCACACGACTATGGCAACAGATTGACCTATTTAAGACTCATGAGTGGAAGTACCCTGATGATGGTGGTTTATATCGTGTGATCATGGAAAGGAAAAGCATCTTCAAATTTTTATCGGGCCTCAAAGCTACACTGGATGAAATGCGCAGACGGATATTGGGCACAAAACCTCTCCTTGGTCTTCATGTTGTTTTTCAGAAGTGCATCACGAGGAAAGCCGCAGAAAAGTCATGTTGGGTCCTCTAGTTCCTCCACTGTCCGTCGATAGGTCTGCACTAGCTACGCAGAATCATTTGTTCTCCGCTGCCGATGATTTTGGTGCAATTCGACCCCCACAAACCCAGATGAAGACAGGTCGTCCATGGTGCTCCAAATGTCGGAAACCCACTCATACGCTGGAAACATATTGGAAAATCCGTGGGAAGCCTGTGGATTGGAAACCAGCACGTGAAAGACGAGCCAATGCAGCAGTAACAGAAGAACATCCTGTAGATCAGCAACCTCAACAGCCTTTCACCAAAGAACAACTCGAACTACTCTAAAAACTGATTGGTCAGAATACTCTTGCCACTTCTCCCTCACTCACTGGCACTAGTAATATGGCTCACACATGTATTTTCTCATTTGCTTCAACTGCCCAACATGAACTGCCATCTTGGATAGTAGACTCGGGTGCGTCTGACCACATGACTAGAAATATGAACTATTTTCAGCCCTTTAGCCATTGTAATCTTCAAATACAGTCCAAATTGCAAACTGATCATTATCTAGAGTTGCTGATTATGGATCAATTCAATTGACTGATGATATTCACCTTCGTACAATTTTGTTTGTACCAGATCTTGCATGTAACCTGTTGTCTGTAAGTAAGCTTAGTAATGATCTCAGATGCACAGCTAAGTTCCATGTACATTTCCACACCATGATTCAGACACAATTTTCTACCTTTATTCAAATTTTACGAATAGACAGAGCAAGGGACTACTTCAATTCTGTTTTGGGGGGTTACTTGCAAACGCATGGGATTATTCACCAAAGTTCTTGCGTTGATACACCCCAACAAAACAGAGTGTCTGAGCGAAAAAATCGTTACCTCCTTGAAGTTGCTCGATCACTTTTTTTCACTATGAATGTCCCAAAGTCCCATTGGGGTGATGTCGTCCTCTCAGCCACTTACCTCATTAATCGGATGCCCTCTCGAGTCCTAAATTTTCAAACCCCCATCCAATGCCTCCAGAAAGTTTTCCCCAACTCACATCTTCTTCACGAGATTCCCCTTAAGGTTTTTGGTTGCTCATGCTTTGTTCAATTCAACTCCCATAATCGCGGCAAACTCGAAGCACGTGCCGTCAAGTGCATATTTATTGGTTATTCTCCTAACCAGAAAGGGTACAAGTGCTATTTTCCCATCACAAAAAAATTTTACTCTTCCATGGATGTTATCTTTTTTGAGTCTGCATCATTCTATCCCAATACATCGGTTCAAGGGGAGTCTTCAAATGATGAACCTCTACATTGGGAACCCACAACACCATACAATGAACTGATCCCCGAGCCATCTTGTGAACCAATCCTTGAGCGATCTTGTCCATCCATCAATGAGCAAGCTGAAAAAATTATAATCAGCCCACTACCTCATGTCTATCCCCGAAGGATACATCATCAAAAGAATGTACAGTCTGTACAAAATCAACTTGTCCATGACTACTCTCCGCTGTCAAATTCAGAAAAAACCACACAAGGTACGTCTGATCCCGATACTCTAGTGACTGAGTACATTGAACCTGATGATAGACCAATTGCTGTGAGGAAGGGCGTCCGAACACGTACAATGCATCCTATAGATGATTTTGTATCACTCAAACGCTTTTCTCCTGTATATCGTGCTTTTCGTTCCACTATAGACCAGATTCAGGTTCCAAGGGACATTAATGAAGCTCTCAGTCATCTGAACTGGAAGGCTGCTGTTTATAATGAAATCAGAGCACTGGAGAAGAATCATACATGGCACATCGTTAATCTCCCTGCTGGAATGAAACCCGTTGGATGTAAATGGATCTTCACAATCAAGCATAAGTCCGATGGAAGTATAGAGCGGTTCAAAGCTAGACTTGTGGCTAAAGGGTACACACAAACTTATGGTATTGACTACCAAGAAACTTTCACTCCTGTTGCCCGACTCAACACTGTTCGAGTTCTATTGTCTATTGAAACCAACCTAGGCTGGCCTTTGTATCAGATTGATGTTAAGAATGCATTTCTCAATGGTGACCTTGAAGAAGAAGTGTACATGAACATTCCTCCAGGCTTTGAATCAACAGATACAAAAAATAAGGTGTGCAGATTGAGAAAGTCACTATATGGGCTTAGACAATCACCTGGAGCCTGGTTCCATCGATTTACCAATGTGTTGAAGATACATGGCTACACTCAATGTCAATCTGATCAGACATTATTTGTGAAACACTCTAAAGAAGGGAAGATTGCTATCATTATAGTGTACGTGGATGACATTGTATTTATAGGAAATCATACTGACGAAATATCCCGTGTGAAACTGATTCTCTCAAAAGAATTCGAAATGAAAGACCTTGGCCCTCTAAGTATTTTTTGGGAATGTAAGTGGCAAGATCGTCTCTGGGCATCTCAATTTCACAACGAAAATATGTTCTTGACTTACTGAAAGAAACTGGTATGTTATGGTGCAAACCTGTGGGTACTCCGATGGATCCAAACATCAAGATAGGCATTAAAAAGGACAGTCCTCCTGTTGATAAAGGAAGATATCAACGACTAGTGGGAAAACTTATATACCTATCACATACACGACCGGATATTGGATTTGTGGTTAGTGTTATCAGTCACTTCATGAATACTCCGACAGAAGAACACTTGGATGCTGCATATCGAGTGTTGAGATATCTGAAAGGGACACCTGACAAAGGATTACTCTTTAGGAAATCATCTATCCGAAAAATCAAAGTGTATAGTGATGCTGATTGGGGTGGATCTCCTACAGATAGACGTTCCACGTTAGGATATTTCACATTTGTATGGGGGAACTTGGTAACATGGCGGAGCAAGAAGCAACCTGTGGTAGCTCGTAGTAGCGCTGAAGCAGAGTTCCGTGCATTGTCTAACGGAATTTGTGAAGGAATATGTCTCAAGAGACTTCTTGATGAGTTAAAAGTGGAATATGGTCATCCTATAGAAGTATTGTGCGATAATCAAGCTGCCATTAGCATATAAAGAAATCCAGTCCATCATGATAGAACAAAACACGTTGAGGTTGATCGACATTTCATTAGTGAGAAGATTGAAAAGGGGATGATAGACCTCGGCTACACTCCTACTCAATTGCAAGTTGCATATATACTTACGAAAGCACTTTACAGGCCCATTTATGAAGATTTTGAGTTCCAAGCTTGGCATGATCAACTTATATGACCCAACTTGAGGGGAGTGTTGAATATAGTATATTATTTAATAAATGGATAATGGATTATTATCTACATTATTATCTACCAAGTAGATAAGATAGTGATTTAAGTATTATCTACTAAGAAGATAAGATAGTGATTTATCTTTGATTGTTTTTTAAACTCTTTTAGATTAAGATTTCTTTAGATTCTTCTAGATTGGGATATCTTATTTCTTCTTTATACATCATGTACTGGAAATGTTGGAAATACAATGGAAAACATTTGTTTTCTCTCAAGTTCTATCCCAAAAACCGACAAATAGCAATAAAGACAGAAGGCTGTATATTTTGTAATGTTGTACTCTACCCAAATAGGATGATAATTGAACCACATAGCTCGGAATCTTCATTATTCCTTTGCACTAGAACACTAAGGAAATTTTTGATTCTTAGGCTGAAACGGACTACTTTGCAAATAATAACTGTCACACCCTTACTCTATACTTAGCATAATTACCATAATCAAAATAAGGTTTGAATGATATAACTATAGTATGAAGCAAATCAAACAAGAGGCATCACTTTGACCGTTTATAAAAATTTTGGCATGATGTCCCTATATTTTGTATATACCAAAAACTCAAGCAATACTCTTTATACACACTTATAAACATGTTCTCATATACAAACATACTTTGTATCATCATACATAACATGGAACTTGTTTCAAACCCTTACATATTTTAGTACAATACATATGCGAAAGCTATACAATAATAAGTCTCAGTTCTTGTCGAGGTAAGGCACGTCACAAGCATCCCTTGGCGAATCGGCATCCTACGTCTCTTCACTACCTGATCCTGTAATACATGAGCTACGTGAGTTTATAAAACTCAATAAGTCGGCACTTGTACGTATCAATATGCGTCGAAGGAACATACATATCAAGTCGTGACAACAATGAATCTTTAAATCATGTCATATCATATCATATATTCATGTTCATTTTTGTACTTGAGCCTCATTAGTTGACCTGTACTACCGTGCTTGCTTTATTATATAGCTACTACTGTGTTGGACGTCAGGGAGCAATATTTGGCAACCCCACGCCCCATGAACATATATTGGCCAATAGCTTTGGTGGACTTAAAACCACCCATGATGTCAACAAGCTCTATATCATGTAAAATCAGTCCTTTTCTTTTCATGTTCATGTTTGTGTTCATGACATAGCACACCTTTGCAATATTCATGAGTTTCTTTCATATTTAATACATAACAGTGGAATATGGTGCTATGTTTTCATCAATAAACATACTAAAAATGTACATATAGCAATAGAAAATGAGAAGCATTTGAAAATCATAATATTACTCATGTATTACTTCAAAAACATGCCAACTTACTGTCCAAGCGTACGAATACTGGTTTGAGACGATGCTTCTCGCTCCGATACTGTCAAACATATCAATAATTTAATTACTATGTCTATATTAGTGAAAGTTACCCCTCTACATGAAGAACAGCTAAAAGAGAAGAAAACTTACCCCCTTAGGAAGCTGTTGGGATGGAGAACTAAGTTCTAACCTCAAAATGATGAAAGGAATGAAGAAATAAGCTTTTGGGAGAAGAAATCTTGTTTCTTTCGAGTTCTTGCAGGTAAAGTGGTGAAAAAATGATTGGAATGGCTTAGAAAGTCGATCTTTATCTTTTTATACAGCAGACAGCGCCCGGGCGGACGTCTTTTACCGCCCGGGCGGGTAACTCACGGCCCTAAAATTTTTCTTTTCTATGCAGGTCCGCCCGGGCGGACACTTACCTCGGCCCGGGCGCGCAGGTTGGACTCTGCACACTGTTTCATCAAAAATAGGGATGGCAATGGGTAGGGTATGGGTCGGATTTCATACATCCATCCCCATACCCTTTTATTAAATTCATCCCGATACCCATCGGGTATTGAATTTCATCCACATCCCCATAATCATCGGATTATCGGATACTCATACCCTACCCAAATACCCAATTATCATATACAATTGAATTTTTTCAAATTTAAATTGTTTCAATAAAGTTATGAATATTTAAAAAATTATTTAAATGAACAATAAGAAAAATTATTCACGCTTTATAAATCGGTGGATACATACATACAAATATATATATTTATATATATTAATTTAAACGGGTATTCGGGTCGGGTGTGGGTCGGATTATATCAAACCCGTCTCTATACCCGAACCCGAAAATCCCCATACCCGATTACCCAATTATTTAATCGGGTCTAAAAATCCTTCCATACCCTCTTCTATTCGGGTCGGGTATTGGATCCTCCAACGGGTTCGGAGGAAATTGCCATCCCTAATCAAAAATTGCTCCAGAAATGGATCTTTCCTTCATAATTTGAAAAAGTGGTAAACATAAAAGTTGTAGCCCTATATCTTGGCTTGAATCTCCAACTAGTTTCATATCATTTGGAGGTTTGAGTAAAAAGTTATGCTTATTATCCCAACATGTGTCAGTGAAGGATTGACGATACACACGAGACACTTCAGGGCACTTTTGGCTTGTCTTCCACAATGATTTGGACAAAACCCAAAACATGAAAGTTGTAGCATTATATCTTAGCTTTCTAATGATTGTGGCCTCACACAATTTGGACCAATATTCAAATCATTATGCTAAAACCCGTAAAAACTTTCATATTTTCATCTCATTTCCTAACAACTTCATTACACTACTTCTACATACACATCTTACTATCACTATTAAAACACATATTCATTCTCAATACACCATGAACAATCTAGAAATCATATTCAATCTCAATATCGATACCTCAATCAACATGTAAAACATAATGAACTAAATAACTACAAATTAAATGACATAGACGCATTATTATCATTTGTACGAGTAACCGGGCATTACAATAACAGCAAAAAATCTCACTTTCATTCACATTATACTTAAATGGAAAGACTACTTTATGTATCGCAATTTCTTTAATCACTCTGCCAATGCTTGTTGGGCATTAAAGAATGTGTTGCGGCATCAAATTAATAAAGAGGTGCTGAAATTTCCTGAGAAGAAGGAGACGATGATAGTGGAGAAGGGCGCATTCCCTCACGTGGAAACATTCAATGTGAATGCTACTGACTTGAAATCTATGATCAATGAAATAGAGATAGAATGCATAAAAGAATCATTTCGCCTTGAGGAAGATCGTAAAGAAGTGTTGATACCAAAGAATATGATGTTTGAAGCTAAATCACTCCTTATGTAGTGGGATCAGGTGTATGCTCGGGGATCCATGGCCTTTAGGCCAAGGGACCTGTGATATATCCAAAGATCACATCCTCAAGTCTGAGGATTGCCTCATCAGGTCCGAGGATCACCAAGTTCCAGGCCTAGGACAAGAGAAGGATCATTAAGGCATGAAGGGAGAAATAATCGATCTTCTCAATGGAGGGATCATAAAAGCATTCTTCCCATTCAAAATACACCACAATCCCAAGGTTTTTATTACCTTTCTGCAACTGAATACATTAGCTATAAATAGTCTTCGATTCCAACGGTCACATTGAATGTATTTAATGATTAATATATGTTAAATCGTCTTTAGTCCATTAGATGACTTTTTCTGACAGAGGTAAGATTTATCAGACTGTTCTGCTTCATCCGTTCTGCTATGGTACGGACTGTCAGCTTTTTTGTTGAGATTCAAATTGCAACTGATGATGTGGCTAACTGATCAGGAGTCAAACTGACTGATATCTTTTCTGTTTGAACGTTTCAATTTAGTTTTCGGTTAAGCTATGTCAGTTCTACGAATCACTTATTCAGTTATTTGGATTTAGTATCAGTTTGTCAATCTTCGATTCATCATTTTGAGACTATAAATCTTTTGAGATCTTTAGTTGGTTTACTGCAAGTTCTACTAATTCCATTAAATTTGTTAAGTCTCTTTCAATTGAGATACGCTTTACTATCTTAGTTATCGGTTCAGTTCATGTCTTCTGATCGGTTACTAGTCAGTTTGTCAAAATCTGAAACTAATAAATTCTAACATATGTATTATCCAACATGCTTGGTTGTTTATTTCCTGCTTCATGCTCTTACTTAGATTCGTTACTTTCTTTCATTAATCGTTAGCTTCAATGTTCAATAGAATGAATCATAGTTAATATTTTCAAATCTTGAAAAATTGACATTATAAAGTTCACAAGTCCATCAACATCAAGACAAAAACTTGTGTGAGACGGTCTCACGGGTCGTATTTTGTGAGACAGATCTCTTATTTGTGTCATCCATGAAAAATATTATTTTTTATGCTAAGAGTATTACTTTTTATTGTGAATATCGGTAGCGTTGACCCGTCTCACAGATAAAGATTCATGAGATCATCTCTTAAGAGACCTACTCCAACATCAATATGGTTGAACATAAAGACCTTATAGTTGTTATCATGCATTCAATATTAATATTCTATTTTCAAACATGTGATAACTTGCTTATATTATTGTCATCTTATTAGGTTTTAATTTGAGCATATATTTTATTTCAACTTTTTTTTTGCTATTTCTACCTCCACAAGCTTCTTTTACTTTCGTCATTCTTATTTCTTTAAGTGCAATTCCAACCTTGAATAATAACTATGTTGCTATGATTATGAAAGAATGTAAAAACTACTGTAATAAAATAAATATGGCTTCAAACATAAAATAATATTCAGGTCATTCTATTTGGTTGACTAAATCAGTTTTCAGATAAATCGATAAACTTTTTTCAAATTACAATATACGTATATATGTGTGTGTTTGTATGCAACTTTCCCAACTTTAAGCCTTCAAGGTTTACAAAATTAGTAAAATTATGAATTTTCATACCTAAAATGTCATATTTCACCCCAAACATGTCATAAATGTGTAAGCACATTCACTTTATATTTTATAGATTATAACTTGACATCTACCATTAACTATTCAATTCTAACTTGTCAACCACAACCGACCGAAAAAACCAACTACATAAATTGTTGACTAATTTCTTTTAGTTCAAAGATCAAATTCTACTACACATTTCGAATATATAACTATAACATCGATATTCTTTTTTGCATACCAAGTTTGTGTTACCTAACATCACCATTCTTATCTTCAATACTTTCTTAGTTGCAAATTACCTTACAAATTGATTATAATTTAAAACGGCTCTAGTGTTTATAACAATATCCATTCCATTGACACGTAACATGAACAACTGATGACTAACTTTTCTAAGGCATTATATGTGGATTAAATAAATCAAATAATTTTATGACAAATATTTCTAATTTAAAATAATAAATTATAACTTAACACCAGTCAATAGTTACAGATGACTAATCTACTTGTGTTGATGTGGAGATCCAAACCTCGCCACGTAATCATACAACATGTGACGTCATATGCATAAAAATTTTCATTTCAACGACGTAATAATATAATGCATATACGACAAAATAGTGCAATCATCACACTATCTACGTCAGTGTAGCAGAAACAGTATAATAAATTCACATATCCAACTCAAATAAGACAATAAACTATATTGTCTCTATCTACGATAAACTACAGGACTGTTTGACTAGACACACCTAGTTCTTCACCACTATCCTGTCTCACAGCAGAGTCCTGTAACCTGTCCAACAGAAACACCCCCCAAAGGGTGAGCATACACAACAATCATCATCGTAATACATAACAATTATATTATCAACAATATAAAATATAACTGGAATGATAACATAAACACTCCATTTGCTGTCTCTGGAAAATCAAACCACCAACGATATCAACGTCATCACTCCCATACTACTGCAACAACAACATCGACGATACGTCGCACCCCAACACCGGCGACAGCAATATCGTCGAACAATATAACATCAATGATACGTCGCACCCCTACTCCGGCGACAGCAATATCGTTGAACGAATAACATCGACGATACGTCGCACCCCAACACCCGCGACGGCAATATCGTCGAACGAACAACATCAACGTGACGTCTCTCAACAAACGACAGCCAACAATCTCAACGATAATAAACAACAACAGATATAATATCAAATCACCCAATACCAGTGATTTATCATCGTTCAACGCAATAGTATTCATCAATACTAAACAATAACAACATATGCTCGTACGTCAATACGTACCTGATAATCGAGTATATATATAATCTGGCTATTTCTTTGATCTCGAGACTTGTGTTGTATCTAAATAATTCAACAACAATTATCAGATCATTATCACTGTATCAATACAATCATAACATCTACAATATACAACATCAAATAGCCCAACAATAATTCATTCACAACATATAAACTCGATTATTAAATCTTATCGTTCATCAATTTAATATTCTAGTGTATTTAATTCACAATACTGTCATCAAATACACACTAATTAACTTAACATCAAATAATAGGCTATTTTACAACATCCGTCAAATTGCGAAAACTTTATATCAACGTGTAGCATATACTTCGTAGACTCCGAATATATAATCAGAATTAATAACAACTGACAAACAACTCTCTAATCTCAATTCAACGATTAAAAATCCCTAATTATAATAAATTGGGAATAATTCAAAACAACAAGACAATAATCTTCTCTACTTCGTTAAGATCATACACTATTCAACAATCTTCAATTTCAGTATTATTTAACAATTTATCGGATTTATTCCAGAAATCGACGAATTTCAAACATCACCAAAACTATAAAATTTATACCTCAAATCGAAGACCTCGTGTCAACGATTCCAGAACTGAATTCGGTTCATCGATTAGATAAACCGATAAGTCGCAAGATCGAAAAGAAAAATCGAAACTCTATTTCTCTTTCTCACCTCACGTTTCTGTTCCTCTCTCTGTGAAATGAGATTCATCACCGTTCAAATTTTTCATATTTATCTTTTTTTTTAATATTATATTATATTATATTAATAAAATAATAATAATAAAATTAAATAANTAACAGCAGTAATAACATGCATAAATAAAGATACCTCATACCATCAGAATAAGTAGGGGTAGAGCTCCCTCATATGCCGCTCTGTCTCCCAAGTGGCCTCTTCGACACCTCTATGCTCCCACTGAACCTTCACCATCGATATACGTTTACTACGAAGCTTCCGTTCAGATCGATCCAAAATACAAACTGGTCTCTCAACATAAGACACATTACCTCAATTCTTCGTTTTCAATTCATGTAGCTTGAAGATTTCGGTATAGTAATGTATCTACATCAATAACATATTCATTTCAATTAATAACATCATTCAAAATCAACAATATAAGTTTCAAATATCTTTTGAAACTTTGAAATTTTATATCAAATTGAAATCATAACATAATTCAATTCCGACTTCAAAATGTGGTTCCTTGTCGGTTATTCTACCACATATATGAATCTCGACTTCAAATACATGTTATGGTTCAGGTTCATACTTTCTCAACATAGAAACATGAAATACATCATGAATGGCAGATAAAGCTGGTGGCAATGCCAACCGATAAGCAAGATCCCCAACTCGATCAAGGATCTCGTATGGACCAACATATCGAGGAGATAACTTCCCTCGCATGCCAAATCGAACGGTGCCTCTAAAGGAAGATATTTTCAAAAACACTTTATCACCTTTCTGAAATTCCAAGGGTCGTCTTCGTTTATTCGCATAACTCGTTTGACGATCCTGAGCGGCTTTCATCCGCTGTCGAATCAACTGAACCTTATCATTCATTTCCTGTATCATTTCAGGTCCAGTCAATTGCTTTTCACCAATTCATCCCAGAATAACGGTGATCTACATCGTCTCCCGTATAAGGCTTCAAACGGTGTCATACCAATGTTCGTTTGGAAACTATTATTATAATAAAATTCCACCAATGGTAAAGCATCTTGCCATCCCATTCTGAAATCCATCACAATCGCACATAACATATCCTCTAACGTTTGAATTGTACGCTCAGTCTGGCCATCAGTTTGAGGATGATAAGCAGTACTCATAGCCAAACGCGTACCCATTGCTTCTTGGAAACCACCCCAGAATTTAGAAGCAAACCTGGGATCACGATCTGATACAATTGAGACTGGCACACCATGCAGTCTCACAATATTCTCAATGTATAAACGGGCCAGTCTCTTATAAGGATAAGTCCGCTCATACGGAATAAAATGTGCAGATATTGAAAGCCGATCAATAATAACCCAAATAGCATCACAGCCCTTGGGCGAACGACGTAAATGAGTCACAAAGTCCATAGCAATATGTTCCCAATTCCATTTCAGTATAAGTTTACTACGAAGCTTCCGTTCAGATCGATCCAAAATACAAACTGGTCTCTCAACATAAGACACATCAGGATCTAACTGAACCTCAGAAATTTCCAACACATGTGAAGGGTCTGGCTCATACTTCCGCAACATCGACACATGAAACACATCATGAATACCAGATAAAGATGGAGGTAGAGCCAATCGATAAGCCAAAGTGCCTATCCGCTGCAATATCTCATGTGGGCCAACATATCTCGGTGCCAACTTTCTTTTCATAACAAATCGCACTGTGCCACGAAAATGAGAAACTTTCAAAAATACTCGATCGCCCTGCTGAAACTCTAAGGGTCTTCGTCTTTTATTGGCATAGGCGGCCTGTCTATCTTGAACTGCTTTCAATCGCTGCTGTATCAACTTTACTTTCTGTTCCATCTCAAAAATCATCTCAGGACATGTGACTACAGCTCGATCAACATCATTCCAGTATAAAGGATATCTACAACGTCTCCCATACAATTCGTCAAATGGAGCCTTCTGAATACTACTCTGATAACTATTGTTATACGCAAACTCCACCAATGGAATAGATAAATGCCAAACAGATTTAAAATCCATAACATAAGCACGCAACATATCCTCCAGCGTCTGAATAGTACGCTCAGTCTGACCATCTGTCTGGGGATGATAATCCGTACTCAGTCTCAACTATGTCCCCATCGCAGTCTGCAATCCTTCCCAAAAATGAGAAGTAAATCGAGGATCTTTATCAGATATAATAGACACTGGAATCCCATACAACCGTACGATCTCTCGTATATACATCTGTGACATCATTAAATATGTACTATTCATGCTATAGGGTATAAAATGTGCAACTTTCGTCAATCGATGAACAATCACCCAAATAGAATAAATAGTCCCAGTGCTTCTTGGCAAATGTGTCACAAAATCCATCGATATGTGCTCCCATTTCCAAGTCGGTACTTCTAAACTCCTCAATTCACCTTCTGGCCTTCTCCTCTCAGCTTTGATCTGTTGACAATTGAGACATCGACGTACAAAATCAATCACATCACGTTTCATTCCTTTCCACCAAAACTGAGAGCGTAGATCTTTATACATCTTCTTGCCACCAGGGTGGATAGAATAACGACTACGTGCACGTTGCAACAGGCCCTGGCGCAACTCAGTTGTATCAGGAACTACCTATCTATCATTCATCCTCAAACTGCCATCATCAGCCACTCTAAAACAAGTATCTTGTTTCCGAGAAACCAACTCCTTCCATCTCTGAACTCTCTCATCTGTCATCTGTGCGTCGCGAATACAACCATATATATCAGGTTCAGCTAATAAGGTAGATACCTGGATAGGAGTCGTCGAAATATCAAAATCATATCCCAAAGAACAAGAAGACATCATCATAGCTGATAAACGACCCACATCCTCTGCAGTACAGCTAACTTTACGACTCAATGCATCAGCAGTAAGATTAGCTCGACCAGGATGATACTCAATCTCACAATCATAATCTTTCAACAAATCTAACCACCGTATTTGCCTCATATTCAACTCTGTTTGAGTAAACAAAAATCTCAGACTCTTATGATCCGTATAAATCGTAGACGAGGTACCATATAAATAGTGTCGCCATATCTTCAAGGCAAAGATAATGGCTGCCAACTCCAAATCATGCACAAGGTACCTTGTTTCGTGTGGTTTCAGCTGTCTCGAGGCATATGCCACAACATGTCGATCCTGCATCAAAACACATCCCAAACCATGTAGTGATGCATCAGTATAAACAACAAACCTCTCATTTTCTGTAGGGATTGACAACACCGGTGAAGTCGTCAGTCGGTGTTTCAACTCCTGAAAACTCATCTCACATGCTTCAGACCACTGAAATCGCACGCCTTTCTCAGTCAACTGTGTCAAAGGTCTAGCAATCTTTGAAAATCCCTCGATAAATCGACGATAATAACCTGCTAAACCCAAGAAACTACGGATCTCTGGTACAGATGTAGGTGCAGACCACTGTAACACGGCTTCGACCTTCGTTGGATCAACAGAAATCCCATCTCTCGATATAACATGACCCAAGAAGACTACTCGATCCAACCAAAACTCACACTTACTGAGTTTGGCATACAACTGTCTATCTCGCAGTACCTGTAATACTGAACGCAAATGCCCAACATGCTCAGCCTCACTCCTGGAATATATCAATATATCATCTATAAACACAATAACAAATCGATCGAGATAAGGCTGAAATATCCTATTCATCAAACTCATGAACACAGCTCGAGCATTCGTCAACCCAAACGGCATAACCAAAAACTCATAATGCCCATATCTGGTCCTGAATGCTGTCTTCTGAATATCCTCCTCTCTAACTCGTATCTGATGATATCCTGACCTCAAATCAATCTTCGAATATACTGAGGTTCCCTGCAACTGATCAAACAAATCATCAATACAAGGAAGGGGATATTTATTCTTAATCGTCACCTTATTCAGCTGTCGATAGTAAATACAAAGCCGCATCGTTCCATCTTTCTTTCTCACAAATACGACTGGTGCACCCCAAGGCGATACACTAGGGCGAATGTATCCCTTGTCCAGCAAGTCCTGCAACTGGGCTTTCAACTCTCTCAACTCTGCTGGTGCCATTCTATAAGGAGCACGAGAAATAGGGGAAGTACCTGGCATCAACTCAATCCAAACTCCACCTCACGGGATGGTGGGAAGCCTGGAATCTCATCAAGAAATACATCAGCAAACTCGGAAACTACAGGTATCTCCTCTATTCCCACCTCCCTTTTCTTCTCTTTCATCTCTACAGCATAAATAAGATAACCCTCATGACCATGCTCCAATAACACGAGACATCCGGATAGCAGATACCAACGGAATATGGGGACGAGAACCCTTCCCATAAAATGTCCAACGCTCTTTCTCATCTGTATAAAAATACACTACCCGCTGATAGCAATCAACAGTCGCACAATATCTCCTCAACACATTAATTCCCACAATACAATCAAAATCAGTCATCTCCAAAATAATCATATCAGATATCAGCTCTTAGCCCTCATAAGAAATAATAGCATCTGATATCATAGATACAACTGATATATCAACTCCAGATGGTGTCGAAACAGAAAGAGGCATAGACAATGGAGACGAGCGCATATGATGCTCAACCACAAACCTCTTCGATATAAATGTATGCGAGGCACCTGTATCAACAAGAATATAAGAAGGATAAGAACACAAATAACACTTACCCGCTATCATCTCCTCTCGTGCCTCCTCTGCCTGCTCTCGTGTCAAATCATACACCTGTGCCTGAGGCAGACCAGCTCCCTGCATACGTGGCTGTCCTCCAGAAGGTCGTGGTGTAAACTGCTGAGGCTGTCGTCCTCCTCTCTCTGAGGATCTACCTCTATCACTCCTGGGCTCTCGCTGTCCCTCACGGATAGGACACTGTCTCGCTATATGGCCAACACCTCCACACTCAAAACAGGTGATCTCGGTCTGTGTACACTGTCTGATCAGATAAGGTCCCCCACAACGAAAACATTTCACTGCTCTGGACTCCCCTCTCTGCCCCTGAACAGACTGAGAACTGCCCCCACGACTCTCAACACGTCGTGAATCAAATCGGCGCTTCCCAGATGATGCTGAAGAAAATGATGAACCCTTCTGATATTTAAAAGACTGTCCGTGCGGTCGCAATGACTCCCTAGTCGGCTCTGATAATCGTCCCTAAGCCCCATACTCCTGCATAACCAACTCAGTCATCTCAGCCCTCGTCACTGCATCCTCAAATGATACTGGGTTGTTCGATTGCACACGATCAAATAACTCTAACTTCAACCCTTTCAAGAAGTGCCTCATCTTAGCATGAACATTCGTAGCAACATGTGTCACATATTTCAGCAATGCAGAATACCGAGACTCATACTCAGCAACAGACATACTGCCCTGTCTCAAATCCTCGAATTCTTTCTCTTTCTTCTGTCTGGCTGCTATAGAAAAATATTTATCAAGAAAACGAGTCCGAAACGCATCCCAATCAACAGTACGGCCCTGAGCTCTCAATCCGGCCTCAGTCGTCTGCCACCACAATAATACATTCCGCGAAAGCTAAAATGTAGCCAATCGTAACCAAGCAGATCTAGCACACGGTGCAGTCACAAATATCTGCTCTATCCTCTCAATCCACTCCTCTGCTCGCTCGCCAGTCTCAGAGCTATCAAATCTCGGCGGAAGATAACTGCTGAACTGTGCCAAAGTCAACTCACCAGGCAATAAAGGCTGATCTGCAGGTGCCTGTCCCATAGGAGGAGGTGGCAATGGATTCATCTGCCCCAACCCACTGTCAACATCTTCCATTTCCTCGTGCGGATGTATCTGTTCTCTAGCTGTCATCACTAGAAATCAAATTGTTAATCATAACATTTAACAATTACAATCCAGTAATCATCATCACACCTTTCGCACGAAAGCACACGCAACTAAAGAACAATCAATCATATCGAGAAATCATCAATAACAAATCAAATGCACAGACACACGCAGATAATATCTTCATCCAACTCCCTCATCACAAACCCAACTCGTAACCATCCCAGACATCTAACATATGCTCTGATACCACCAATGTGGCGCCCCAAACCTCGCCACGTAATCATACAACATGTGACGTCATATGCATAAAAATTTTCTTTTCAACGACGTAATCATATAATGCATATACGACAAAATAGTGCAATCATCACACTATCTACGTCAGTGTAGCAGAAACAGTATAATAAATTCACACATCCAACTCAAATAAGACAATAAACTATACTGTCTCTATCTACGATAAACTACAGGATTGTTTGACTAGACACACCTAGTTCTTCACCACTATCCTATCTCACAGCAGAGTCCTGTAACCTGTCCAACAGAAACAACCCCCAAAGGGTGAGCATACACAACAATCATCATCGTAATACATAACAGTTATATTATCAACAATATAAAATATAACTGGAATGATAACAGAAATACTCCCTTTGCTGTTTCTGGACAATCAAACCGCCAACGATATCAACGTCATCACTCCCATACTACTGCAACAACAACATCGACGATACGTCGCACCCCAACACCGGCGACAGCAATATCGTCGAACGAATAACATCAACGATACGTCGCACCCCTACTCCGGCGACAGCAATATCGTTGAACGAATAACATCGACGATACGTCGCACCCCAACACCGGCGACAGCGATATCGTCGAACGAACAACATCAACGTGACGTCTCCCAACAAACGACAGCCAACAATATCAACGATAATAAACAACAACAGATATAATATCAAATCACCCAATACCAGTGATTTATCATCGTTCAACGCAATAGTATTCATCAATACTAAACAATAACAACATATGCTCGTACGTCAACACGTACCTGATAATCGNTACTACCATCAAATACACACTAATTAATTTAACATCAAATAATAGGCTATTTTACAACAGCCGTCAAATTATGAAAACTTTATATCAACGTGTAGCCTATACTTCGTAGACTACAAATATACAATCAGAATTAATAACAACTAATAAACAACTCTCCAATCTCAATTCAACAATTAAAATATCTAATTATAATAAATTAGGAATAATTCATAACAACAACACAATAATCTTCTCTACTTCGTTAAGAGCATACACTATTCAACAATCTTCAATTTCAGTATGCTTTAACAATTTATCGGATTTATTCCAGAAATCGACGAATTTCAAACATCACCAAAACTATAAAATTTATACCTCAAATCGAAGACCTCGTGTCAACGATTCCAGAACTGAAGTCGGTTCGTCGATTGAATAAACCGATAAGTCGCAAGATCGAAAAAAAAATCAAAAACTATTTTCTATTTCTTCTCTAATCTTTCTGTTCCTCTCTGCGAAATGAAAGAAATCTTTCACCGTTTAAGATTTTTAAAGTTATCTTTTTTTTTTGTTTTTTTTAATATTATATTATATTATATTAATAAAATAATATAATATAATATAACTATTTAATATTTTAACATCAGTACATCCCTTTGGACTAGTCAAACGATCAAATTTGCCAAAACTCAAAACAAGAAACTTCTATATATATCTTTGAGTTTTCTACGTTATATCCAAATATCAAATCATTTGGACTTCATATGACCAATATATGTCATAATTCATTCTTTAAAAAATCATTAATTATTTAGTAATATCACATTACTAAATCAACAAATTGTGATATTTATTTCAGACATTATAGTTGAAGTGGACAAAAGTGGTCACAACATCTGTCATAACTTATCTATGACTCAACCTATTTCATATAATATATAAAAATCCACTTCTTCCTATATTTTACCTTATATATACTTATATGATTAGTTACTCGAAGGTTAACGTACTTACCATATTATAATTTTTAAGTACTTTTCCTTTACTAACTATAAGTTCAGTTTTTAAATCAAATCCAAAGAAAAACAATCTTTTTTGTACGTGTTTCGACTGCGGACAATGTCACTACATCTATCTATTTTAGAAAGAAGTCGAAGAACTATTAAGAAGATTTAACTCCAATCCAATATGGGCCGTCATCTTACGAAGATTACTTAAGATGAGATCAAAGCTTTCTCTCTTATTATACTATGCAACTGGTATTGAAACAAAAATAAATATCAACGATATCTATCAAAACCAATATGTAGATTAAATAAATGACAAAACAGTTATCTTATAATGTAAAAAAAATGCTTAGTTGTAAAACATATCTATAAACCTATTAAGAGCTTTAGATTGTACTATATCAAACCTACTTATATGAAAATTGTTTCACTTCTTAATTATATGCATTTACTTATTTTTCCTTGTAGTACATCCACCACCTCTTTGTAAGTTTCTTTTATTTATAACATACTGAATTTTACTTTCTTCTCCAAACAAATTTTGTTCATATATTTTAATTTCTTTTATTAGTCTCTTATTGTAGTATTCTCGTTTGTCCTAAGAATTAAATTAAAAATAATGTTTTAATATCTTTAAAAAATGAAGTTACCAAATTCATAAATCTGTCAATTAGATTCTTAAACATAAAAACCTTATATCTGTTGATATCATTTCCATATTAACAGGTTTTCAATTTTATTTATTTATTAATCTCAGGCTTTTAGTGTTCTTATCGATTGTTCAATATATCAAAATTACAATTAATATTTAAATTGAACTTATCAAATTCATAAATAAATCAACATCAATAATGTTATTAAGGTAAAGACATTATAGGTGCTACCATGCATTAAATATGGATATTTTATTTTCAAATATCTAATAACCTATTTATTGAGTGGACATATGATTAGGTTTTAAGATGAACATATATTTCATATCTAATTTAAGGCGGATCGTTAAACTTCTTCCACTTTAACTCATACTGAATATTTTTCATGGTTATTTCCACTTATATAAGCTCCTTCCACTTTCATCTTTTTAATTTTCTTAAGCTTGTTCCAATCTGAAATAATAACCATGTAACTATAAATATAAAAGAAAATAAAAAGCCACTGTGATCAAAATATATATGGCTTCAACCAAAAAATAATAGTATTCAAATAATTCGATCTGGTTAACTAAATCAGTTTTTAGATATGATCGATAAATAAGCTTTTTGTACATTTAAAATATACATATACAACTCTAACAAGATCAAAGTTTCAAAGTTTAAAATTTTTTAAATTTATAAATATAAATTTCTACATCTAACCATGCATCTTACACCCAAGCATGTCACACGTGCATAAACCCATTCACTTCATTTTTTAATAGATTACAATACTGGCTTCTTGTTCCATATTTAACATTGACAAAACTATTTTTCATTTTTCGTTTCTTTTTAACATTTGTACTCGAAAATATTAATTTTGATTCATACTTTAAAAAATCGAAGTATTTATTGTTAGCTATATCAATATAATAAAATTTAAAAGATCAATTAATTTATATTCCCTCCCCCTCCTCAGGCTTGGAGACAGCTTCTAAGAGACGCTCTTCCAAGTTCCAAGCTGCTGCCGTTCCGACCATATTAGGGCTTCTTCCATTCCACTGCAACCGACGGTAACCAGATCCACTGCCCACTCTGTATATATAATCGGCTGATGGATTCTTATCATGCCAAATTTGAGTTTGAAATTCGCAGCGTGTTTGATTTCATTTTCTCCATACTTTGACGCGTTGAATTTTGTTGCGATGAGCTTAATTTTGATCCAATTGCATAAAATCTTCAATTTAGATGAGAAATTGTGAATGTTTTGGTGTTGATTTATGATTACATTGTTATTTAAATCTGTTGCAGTGTTGTTATTCGCTTGCTGGCTATTTATTGTATTCGTATCAAGTTCCTTCTGTGATTGTTGAAGTTGATTGAAAATTATGTTCATAAGTTATGTAAGCCATTTTCTTCTTCTGGTCTTTATGCATAGCTTTGATTTTGGGCAAAATTGTGCCGAGAGAAGAGATGATGGACAGAGAGAGTCAAAGTTTTTATATTGGGCCTTTTTTAGGGTGGAATAAGAGATGAGTCAATATAAAAGCATCGAAATATAATGATTATTTAGCTATTAATTACTCGGTGAAAGAAGTTTAATATGGGTCGTTGGGTTGCACTTGTTCAGTTTTGGTCTAGGAAATATGGTTCAAGCTATCCTGTTAATGCCGGATCAAACGCCATATGAAATCTCAGTGAATGTGGATGTAGTTACCGTTATTTTGTTGATTAGGTGTCTAAGTTGGCGTATGTGGATTAAACCTGCCATTTCGAATTTTCTCGCGCACTTTTAATGAAGTGGTCACCAAAACGTTAAGTGATTTAAATAGAAGCTATAATGTTCTAAAATGGTTGATAAACAAGTAAATACTGTATAGATTGTATTCTCTAGTAAGTTTTCATTGTTGGAGAAGCTACGTCCGTGTTTTCAGGTGTCAGAATATTGTTTAACATCTACCAGTAGCAAATTTATCTTCAAATTACTTCCATTTGTTACTGCATTCTCGGAATCAACATTTATCAACATTTTTCTGCTACTACAGGAATCCAATTCATTTTTGGTTGATATACAAAGCTGGCAGAAAAAAATGTGTTGAAGCAAGGGATGCCGCTGAAGATGCGTATAAAAAGGAGAAAAATGGTTTATTGTGTCATATTGACAAGCTTAGTTTTGAAAAAAGACACGTTTTGGAGGAAAACCAATTACTGAATTTAGACAATTCAAAATTTTTGAACATGGAAAGTAAGTTATCTGATCATATCAAGGAAATCCAGAAAGAGTTGAAACAAAAAAATTTGGAAGTAGATGAGGGGAGAGTGCACAAAAAATTTCATTATCTCCTTGAATCGAAGGAACGTCTCATGCAGAGTTATGAAAATTCAATAAAAGAGCTTAAGGAAAGAGACATTATGCTTCTAAAAAAGCAGAAAACTCTGGAGTTCAAAAATGAGGAATTGAAACTAGAGCTGATGAGAAAGTGCATGGAATTTAATGAATTAATGGATTTACAGAATAAACTTCTTCAAATAAACCAGTCAAAAGTTTCTTCGATCGTTCAGAAAGAAATCCAATTGAAGCAGTGTGAAGAGAAGTCTCATGGACTTTGTATCAAACTAGAAGATATGGAGAAAAAAGTCAGTGACCTTCTTCTAACAGTCAGAGAAAAGGCCGAAGAAGTAGATAAGGGGAAGCAATTGCAAGGAAATTTGTTAAAAAAAATCGAATTTCAAACCTTGGAAATTATGAAGAATGAACAGTTGTTGAGGAACTATGAAAAGGATAACGAACTTCTTGCTGCAAAAGTTCAGAGTTTGTCGACCGGTGCAGATGAGATCCAGAAAGAACTTCAGAACAAAATTAATGAATTGGAGGAGGGAACCAAGGTGCAAAAGCAGTTACTCCAACAAAGAGATGCACTTGACTTGGAAAGGATCAAGAGAGGGCAAGAATTAGAAGAATCTGAGAAGGAAAAGAAAAAAGTACTGGATAAGATAAAAGATTTGGAGGAGAAAGTTGATAAGCTTCAAGAATGTCTCTATGCGATGACTAAAGAGTCTTCTGAAGGGATGGAGTTGCATGGCAAGTTGCTGCAGAAAATTGAAGCAAAAAATTCTGAGCTGCTGTCCGAAAAGAGAAGACGAAGGGTTGCTATTACTGCGTATAAGAGGCTGAAATCTGAACACAACTTTCTTCGGAAAAAATATCACCCTACTCCAGAAAACATGCTTCCTTGCAACAAAGGAAAAGATGAAAGCGAGGTAGTCAGAAATGATCAAATTCCATCAGCTTCATGCGGTAAGCTCCTTGTTTTTTATGTGTGCAAGTTTCTTTTTGTTAACTGCGTGTAACAGTTTTTGTTCTCTATATGTCATTTGGACATACAGCATACTGGACATATATCTTGTTTATCATCCTACTGATATTGGGCATGTATTTGTACATGCCAGGAATGTATCTCGGTTGTCATCTTGCAAAGATTGGGCATGTCTGCTAATATGTCAGTATTGCATGTAGTCAATTGATATGAAACCTATGATCTATGATTGCATATAATTTTCAGTACAAATTTTTTCCTTTGGGGTGTTTGTCTTTCAAAAAGAAAAAATTGAAAAATCTGTGTCCATCGCTATTTCTTTCTTATTTTAGGCATTGAGAAAAATGCTTAAAAAGCTTTTGGTATTGCAATGACGTAACAGATCAAGAGGGTGGGAAGGACATCCTAGAAGACAACAAAGGAGTTGCAATTCTTCAAACATCAAGTCCAGTCTCACCATCTATGTCAAGTATCCTTATTGCTGCAAAATTCCCAACTTGCATAAAATCTTGCCCGCCAATGGTTACAAAACGAGTCGTTTCTCGGTGGAGGGATACAAGGTCCCATCAGAGTCGTTTGGGGCCTGATCCCCATGATGATTTCCTCAATACTCCTACGGAGAAAGTGCTGGAAAAGTTGGGGAAAGTTCCAATGGAGGAGAATCACGAGCTTCCCAAGCCATGTTCAACGGACACAAACTTTGTAAACTCTGACAATGAAACACAGGATATGAATATCGATTCTGGACCACGAAAGCAACAAGTGCCACCACCAAATACGGTAACTTCAGTTTTTAAGTACGTCAAGCCGGTGAGAAAGAAATCAGAGAGGGAAAGCCTGAAGGGCGTGGAATGCAAGCAATGCAAGAAATTTTATGATGCTGTTCTTCCTGAAGCAAGCAAAAACCCGGATGCGAATAAGCAAGGCATATGCTGTGAGCATCATGATGGAGTTTCTAGGCATCGATATCAGTATGGACCTCCTTCCACTCCTGATGGATTTTGGGATATTGGATTTGAGTCTGAAACTTGAATTCTTGTGTTTTATTCTTTCAAATTGATAATAACACATTTGTAATCAAATGCTATTCTTACATTTTTAGCCAAGAAAATTCATTCCATTACCTTAATTTTCTTCCGCATGCTGTCCCCAATTTGTATGAACTTAAGACACCGTTGAATGTGGCTGGAGTGGTGCTAGATTGGAGTTCAAACCACGGGACATAAAGATTTAAAAGTTTTAACTTTTGAAAATGCTTAAATTATTTGTCAAATTTTTATAAAGTTAATTTTGAAAATGGATAATGTATGAGGTAACACAAGATATAATCATTAGACAGTTTTTTTACCACTGAAAAATCTCCTATATTTTTTAAAACATAAATTTAACATATCATGATATGTACTTGTGCAGTTAATATTACATATAATTTAAAAATAAAATACACAAAATTGATTTAATGCTCACATTATTGATAATACCTATATAAAACAAATGGTATATTTGGATTTGTTTTATTGAAATAAATATTTCTCCATTTTTATTACCCTATATGAATATTATTTTAGATTTATTTTTTTCAAAATATCCAAAAAAATGTTAAGAGTAGGTGGCTAGTAAGCCAACTTGTGGCTTGAGCTTTTATTGGCTCTAATGTAAAATGATATTTATTTTAATAATATTTTATAATTTGATTCAGATATGATATTATACTTTATCTGTATATTCATGCAAGCTGCATAGATAAAAACTTTGAATATATAATAGGTACCATAGGTCTGCCTCGCAACGTAAAATCATGAAACTCTTTAGGAAGTATGCTGTATATTCTAAACAAGTTCCTAGTCGAATCAGCTGCCTAAAATAAAGATAAAGGTCGCTTGAGCTTGAGACTAACATCTGTGATATAAACGTCATGTTTCATTGACAAGGGCATAGAGATATCTTTTCATATAGATGGGTGATCATATGATGATATACTGAACAACTCTCCTTCGGATTGTCCAAGTATTTCTCACTTATCGAGTGTAATAGTCTGCGGTTATGATTGTACAACATTAGTCCTTTGACCCGGGACAATGTATGGCTATACATACTAGCATGTACTTTGATCCGTTTACTGATTCCATTGAAGGTCATTAGGTGGCAAGGTTGAGTGTAATTTCGAAATACGTAGAAGCAAATGCATTGTAGTTTGTGATTCACCATTTTCCTACAGGTGAAGAAATCATATGTGATCTGATGAGTTAATAGTGCAAGGAGTCTCTGGCCAGAACAAGAAATGGACTTTAGGAAAAGGTGTTTTCCTTGTTGCACACACCATGCCACTATTAGTACTCAAAAATAAATCACATCATTATCGAATTAATATGCAACTTTCGATATACCAATGATTGCAGATTTGATCGGGATATATGTGTTAAAAGGACAATATTGTATTGTAACGTCCAAAAGTCAACTCACGTAAACCACATGCATGCAAATGATTTAAATTGCTTAATTGTTTCATTAAAATGATTTTAAATGCTTAAATGATACATAGTATATGATAGAAGGTCTAATTGCATGATTTCATGTAAACTGAGGATTTTATCCGAATTTTCGATAATAGGCTGGAAAAAAGAGACCGAGGACGACCAAGATAAAATATTTTCAACAAATATTTTCAAGGCTTATTAATATGATTAAATTTTTCTAAAAATAGTAGAGTCCAAATTATTTTACGAGACGAGCACGATTTTATTTGAGAAGCCGGTTTTGGGCAATCGAATGACTTTTAAATTACCAAAAGTATTATTTTTGAAAACTAATTTTTACAAACTTTTATTTTTCAAATAAATAGGTGTTATTGGGCCTAATTTATCTAAAATTAGTAGGCACAATTGCTCATAAAACCAAAGGCCCAAAACCTAATCCCATTAGCATACAAATATTAAATATACAAAATAGAAACCTAGGGTCTTTCTTGAGCTCATATCAGCCAAAAATTTCACACACAATACACACCATATTTTCGAAAATTTGAGGAGGAAAATCAAGGGGTTTTCGTCGCCCGCTCGTTTCCCTTCGCAACCCATGCCAACGATAGCATATTCGAGCGTTCTAAAACGCAAAGGCACGTTTCTAAACTTCTTTGACGCACCATTCAAATCATATTATTCTTGTTTTATTTATTTTTGCATGAAAAATATTGAAGCATGAACTGTTTAACGATATAACAAATATTTTCAACGTTTTGATGATTTTACGCTTATTTGAGAAACATAATGATTTCTAAGGACACGCTACCAATAGGATGTGTTTAAAGGATGAGAAAAGAGTCGTTAGGGGACAACATACATGCTGAAACCGAGCTTGGCATGGAGGGCATCAAGCCTAGGGTTTCCTCATGGGTTTCATGGTGTTTGGGTTCGGCTAGGTAGGGGAACTCGCGTGCGGCTCGGCCAGGGCTTGGTCAAGTGCCGTGCTGGACGTGGTTCAGTGTTAGGAAGAGTCCTAGCATGGTTAGGACTCATGAAAAATAGCGAGGGAAGTGCCCACAAGTGGTAGGACTCTTCCCCATGCGCCCATATGGACGGTTTCTGCTAGGAAGGCTCATGGCTTGGTTGGGGCTGGTCTAGGCTAGGTCAGAGAGTGGTCCAGGGATGGTCGGGGCGTGGTGGAGTCGTTGGTTGGATAAATAGGAGAGTCCTAGTGCGATTAGGATCCTAACGAAGCAAGGAGGAGGTGTTGCGGCTCGAGTCATGCGCATGGGCTTCATGCGTGGGTTAGGGCTGGTGTGATGGTCCAAGAGGATTCAACAAGGGTCCATGAGGGTCAGGGTCTAGTCTGGGCCAAGGTGGCTCGGCCATGGCTCAATGGAATTGGTGAGAGACTTAATAAATATAGGCTAGGGTTCGAACATGGCTAGGGAGAAAGAAGTGGTTCGAACCATGGTCCACAGGGGTCGATTCATGGTTCATGAGGGTAGTTTAGGCATGAAAAGTTTATGTTTAAAGGTTGAAAGAAAATATTAAGTTTTTAATTAATTCGGGATCTAAACACTTCACGGTTTAGTAATTAAGGAATTAAATCAAAAAACCCGAGTCTTCGCTAAATAAAAATATTAGAAGCCAAATTTAAGCTTAAATAATTATTTGGGATAGTATCAAGTCAATAAAAGTGAGAAAAAGTCAAAATCGTGGATTTTTGGGTACAGGGACAAAACGATCATTTTACACATGGGTAGTACAAAAAAGTTTGGCAATGTCCCGATGAATCATAACGCATTCTAAAAGATATTTTAAAACGTTTATGATGAAAATATGTGATTTTATGATTTGTGATAAAGCGATGCAATATTTACTGTTAAAATGCTATTTTTCAAATATGGAAAGGACACGATATTTTATACTTAAAAAGAAAAAGAAAAATATTTTGAAGGATGTGAATTGACTGTGACAAAAAAAGGATATGATATATGATTATTGGGAATATCGTGAGGGAGAAGGCCCTAGAAGAAGTTCGTTTACGGGAGAAGACTCCAGAGGGAGCCCAACGATCGTATTTCCATTTACGTCGGTGCCTAGTGCCCGTCCCCATGCGCAATGGTGAGCTAAGACTGATCAGTCGACCAAAGGATACAGCTAGTCACTTTCAAGGATCAAACTTTACCCAAAACGATAAAAGATGGAAAGCTTGAGTGGATCGAACGTGTATATGATACAGCTAGTCACTTTATGATACAGCTAGTCACTTTATATAGCTTGAGTGGATACAGCTAGTCACTTTATGATAGTTTATTTTGAATAAAAATATGATTTTTAATTCATGTGCTTGTATATGTATTATTTGTTACTCATGTTTAGAACGTGCTGAGTCATTAGACTCACTAGGTTTGAATGTTGCAGGTGAGGATGAGGTTGAGGGAGCCGCTGACGCTTGAGTGGATCGAGTCCGGCAGTACACTCCCAAGGGACGTTTATTTTCCGAATTAGCTTAATAGTAAAGTTTTGAAGTAAAGATTTTGTTAAAAGTATTTAGAGTAGGATTTTTGTTAATTGACGAATTAGAGATTTTTATGTACTTGAGATTTCAAATTTTAAATTATTTTGGATGACGGAAATGTTAAGTTATTTTAAAATTATATGAAGTTGAAATTTACTGTTCAAGTTTTTTTTTAAAAAAATTTAGTAGGATTTTAAAGTTAAAAAGTAGTGGACATTTCATGTACGCTAATCATGACTTAAGGTTCTTGTAGGTACTATCAGTGATACCTAGGGGATCATAGCAAGATGCTACTAAACGCTCTTACTATGATCAGATGGGTACAATCAGAAATGAGGTAAGACATTCTTGATCAAGGAGTTAATGAAATAAATGAGGCTAATTAGGGTAAGCGCGAATTAGAATAAATGTTATTCCGAATCACATGGAGATGTGAACCCACAGCTAGCTGTATCCCTGAACTATTGAGGGTCACACAAGTGTCATATTAATGTTTACCCGTCGAGAAAGTCAAATTTCAAGGAGTTGAATTTGTCGACTATAGTTTGATGAAGATCAAACATAATGCTTATAAAGGAATTTATAAGTTGATTTCATAAGATGGAAGAAATGGAAGTTAATTTAATTGCTAATTGAGGAAGGAGAGTGAAACTGCCTATTTTGGTGGCAAGTTTAATAGATAGCTGCCCAATATGGTTAGTGAAAATTTTGATCTTCGAAATTTTCAATTTTCATTATATGAACAAGATTTGTATTCTTGATACATCAGCATTGTCGGATCGTCGATCAGAGTTATAATGAGTACATAATAATTTATTTATTGAAATTTAGAATTTACTGATTAAATTATGACACTAGTAATGATGACTACTAATATGTGCAAATATTCATAAAATGTTCTAAAGGAGTTTAAAATTAATTAACTAATGAGTTAATTATATAAATTGAATAATAGTTATTTAATTAATATTCTATGCATGTATATAAAATATGTGCATATACGGTATTAATATATCACGAATTATCAAAAGTTGCTAAATACATTATATATGAATAATATGATAATTTTATTATAATAAAATAATAAAGTCCTGGTGGGACAAAAATTAGAAATCCTCGCGGGGAGGGGACTTCTGATGTGATCAAGAATCACGCTTTATAAATATACCATAAGAAGGTATAATACATAACGGAATTTTTATACACAATACAAGCACAAAAATTCATCAAATCTTCCTCCCCTTCCTTTGAAAAGTTTCGGCCACCTCCAATCTCAATTGGAAGAAAATTTCGCCCACTTATTCCCTTCCACCGCTGCGCCTCTATCGCTGCACCGACTCTGGATTTTGGAAATTCGCATGTTTCAGTCTCAACGCACAAATTGTTTGAGGTTTCTAGTGCAATCCAAACGAGAAACGCAATCTCCGATCGTGGACCGGATTTGACGATCAACCGCAGATAGATCCGTTCGTAGGGATTTGCAAGAAAAATTATCTCCGCTTAAAATCCGGAATAGTTTGGAACCAACGTTATATACGCGCATGTATAATAATCTATGTATCTTGTGAATAGTTGAATAAACATACACATCCAATGACTGTTTCGAACGTTGAAACAAAATTTTTAAACTTTCGCTGTGTCTTGGGTGTGAAAAACGCTGTTCCAACAAAAAAGTGTTACAGTATTATATTAATTCGTATATTAAACATCTTCAATTTAAGAGATATATATATATAAGGTAAAATAAATTTTTTTTTATAATAACACCATTAGATAGAGAGAGTTGCGATTCTTCGATGTTTTTAAACAACGAATAGCGCGTTCATTTGATATCATACTCTTCATTGTGTTGCAGCTTTGGGGGGAAAAGACCCGATTAGGGTTTCCATTTTGATCTTTTGCATCAACAATTTCCAAATTACTTATTGATTTCACCGTTCCGGTAAAAATATATTCTTTTATCAATCAATTGATGTTAATATTCGAATTCGGGGTTTCGACACTTTTTTCGCGTTAAAAATTGAATTTTGTTGCTACAGATACAAAGCTTCAGATTTTTGAGATTTCGATTGTTTTGGTCCGTTTCCCCCCCTTTTATCGTTCTTATTTGTAAATTGAAGCGTCCGACTTGTTCTAGCTATACTTTTAAGTGGTTCATGATCGACTGAAGTGGTTTTATGATTTGCGAATTTTTCCTAGAGATTTGTTTTATGGTAATTTTCTACCAAGGTTTCCTTTTTTGCTACTTATTTTTCAATAGAAAAAAATGTAGGTAAGCTTATTTATATTTCTTTGAATTCATACTTATTTCTCTCTTTTCCCCTTTTGCTTGTTTATGATCAAAACGGGAGAAGGTTACTGAAAGAGGATTGTTGCCCTTTAAATGAAGGGTTGTACCTTTATATTTGTATCTGCCGAGTTTGGGTGTTTCTTTTAGTTTTGCTGCTTTTCCATGGACGATGTTATGTTTGAGTTGTAATATATAATTCTACTTTATGTGGTAGAAATATTTGCCCTTCTAATTAAGTTGAGGTACATTTAAACAGTGGGACTTTTGGTCTTCTCATTATTGCATATCCCTCAGAAATGAACCCTTTGTAGTCAGTTGCAGTTGCTTCTTCGAGCGATATAGATCCTATTTTACGTTCGAAATGAAAGTCATTTCTTCACTGTTATGTCACTGCTAAATCGTATGTGCTTAAAGATATTTAACTTAGGTTGACAGTTAAAGAAAATTCTTTTTGAAGTTTTCATTTTTCATCGAGTGGTTATTTTCATTTATTCCATGAAAATGACCACTTCTGAAACTGGAATTTTTTTCTTAATATGCATCCACATAAAAAGACGTGCATACTGTTAATAGCAAGAGTTATCTGATGGACGATTTCTTTGGTTAAATAGCTTGTGAGCTTTCTTGTTTAGCAGTGAGTTATTGCAAGCTGTGAAAGATACTTGTCACTTAGGCAATGGACAAAGCAAAAGATCGTGGCATGTTTGTTAATGATGGGTCGTTCATGGAGAGGTTCAAACAACTTCAACAGGAAAAAGATAAGAAAGATGAAGTATTGGAGAAGTCTTTGTCTGGTTCAAGTACATCTGTAACTTCGTACCCAAGAACAGTCAATAGTAAATCGACTCTGAATTTTAAGGCTAATAACCCCCAGAAAACAATCCAATCTCCAAGTGGAAAACTTGCCTTCAGTTTGAAACAAAAGTCAAAACTTGTTTCACCTGCTGTTAAATTTGATGAAGATGAGGATGGAGATGAAAAGGAACCTGGAAATTCCTCAGGTGATGGACCTATGAAGCGGCCAAAATTGGCTGAGCTTGGTGCGTCTGACCAGCGGTCTCAAGCTGATGTTGGTAACTACTTTTCCTTTTTTATTTCCTGTTCTATATTTTTGTGCGTACCTTGTGAATCTGGCAGGATCTTTGTTATATATATTCTCATGATTATGCCTGTTGAGTGTAATGTTCCAAGATAATGCTCATTGTATGCTTTGTAGAGTTTTGGAATTTGAACTTAACTAAATTCTAGAATATAAAAATGTAGGAAATTATTGTGCAGAGTTGAGCTCAACCTGGCAAAAAAAAAGGAAGAAAAAATATAACGGCCAGGATGTTAGTTAGACAAGTTCTATTTTTGGTGCATGATTTTCGTTTAAGGCTGCATAATTTTTTAAAATGAAAAAAATTACATATTAAAACTCTGATTGGTTATCTCAATACATACTTTATTACTGGGTCTGCTCGACCTGAGCTTTGACCTAGCCACTCGTCAACTATTTACGAGTGTCTTGGTTCGCTCACACCAATATCTCAATTTATTTTCCACTTTTTTTTATATGCCGAAAGTCTCGTACCATGGTATGTCTTTCTGCTGAGTGTGAGTGTGTGTCTTTGTCCAGTAGTCTTGTGCGGATTGGTAAATTGTTTTGAATCCTTCCAATCAGTCTTTTTTTATAATGCGAGATTTTTTAGTTCTTCCTCAAATCTGTGAATGTTAATAGTTGCATAAGTTTGTCGTATCTCAACGTCATCCTTTTCATTTTGATCAATTCCTCTGGTTTACTAGGTTTCATGATTCTATTTAATTTATTTTGAGGCTGGCTCCTGGATGTTTTTAGTTGATAAATTTGTGTGATTTTCCACGATTCTTATTGACCAGATGTTTTTGGTCCATACTTCCTTTGTACTTTTTTACACTGCTTCTTTTTATTTTGATTGGCACTCCTTTAAGTTACGACTTGCATTGGCTGGTAAGTCATCATTATATGCGATGCTATTTTCTTGAAAATTCTCCTTAATTGTAGTTAGTACATGTCAGAATTTGGCAAAATATCGTTAGATTTTCGCCTGAGCTTGTTGAAAGGTAGGGTAAGACATTCTTGTGTTACTTCTATCTGATGAATGCAGCTTAAGACTAAAGATTTGGAAAATCTTTGTCAAGGAAAGGAGATACAGAAAAATTTGGAGACTTTGGCTCGCCTGCTTCAAAGTAATTCGCACTTGATAATTCTCTTGTTACTAATCAGTTTATTAAGTACATGCAGTACCGTCTTTGCCAAGTGATCCGGCAGTGAGGAAAGTAGCGGAGAAACTAGCGAGTTTTGTGGCTAAAAATGGAAGGCAGTTTGAGCATGTAACACGACAAAAAAACCCTGGAGATACTCCCTTCAAGTATGTTTATTCTTTTCTTGTCTATGTTAAGAGCCGCTTACCTTCTTATAGAATTGGTTGTCCCTGTGAATTCAACTTTAGATCATTATATGATCTTTGTAGTCCTTTCTGAAAATTGATGTATGTGGGTAGTGATGCTCTTTTTTTAGTTTCTTATGTCTGACCTCTATTGAGCTTTGCTTAATTTTTGTCTAAATGACATAATTTTTAGAAAGAAATTCGTGCAACTGAGATACATGTATTTCCTATAAAGAAAATGAAATTATGCCATGAGAAGAATAATGTTATTCATTGTTTTCATTAAGCGCGCACTGATGCGACTGAAGCTCAATCTACGCCTGGCATAGGTGCGCCTTTTGCAAGGCCTGCACCTGGCGCATTGGGGTTTCCTGGCTGCGCCTTGCACCTAAGGATTATTTTATAGCTCTTCATGGATTATTTTATGTTGATAATTTTGTAGCTCTTCATGGATTATTTTAATACCATATGTGCTAGAATGATCTTGTGGAGTTGAGATCCAGCGTCATCATCAGCTTGAAAATTAAACCAAACAGGCTTTCCTGCTTCATGAAATCTGTTTTGCCTTAAAAAGAACAAGTGGTTCTAAATTCTTTCTTTAGTTTGTGTGGTTTATGCAACGTGTGAGATTCTTTCTGAATCAAGTGGGCGTAGAGCTGGTTACTAGCAAACATTTAGAATGTTACCACTCCGATCTGATTGATAATGGAATATTGCTATCTATTATGCGTACATTCAGCCTTTTCATCTCAGGTGTCTTCTTTACTGGAGGCTGCTCGGAAATTTATTATCAATTTCTGGCAAGACTGCTTTATATGATTAAAATTGGATAGAAATATACTTAAGACCCGAATGCAAATGCTGTCTCGTGTCTACAGTTGTATCTTTTGGGGGCTGTACATAAATTATTGTATCCTGTATGTAAGTGAGATTTGTTAAGTATTGAGGCAATCTAATGATGTGATGGGGAATGATTTTTGTAGCATGCACTATAGATTTGTGATTGATAAGTAGGCTGGATATAGATTAAGTTGGACTTCACATGGTCATGACAGTCTTTTGTCGTATGATTGGTTTATTTTTATTCCTTTGTTTCTTTTACTCGCCACTTAGCTTTAAATGTTGTGTAAGGATTACAGTTTGTTTATTCTTAAATTTTTTTTGTTATTTTTCTTTAAGCTTAGTGTAAACATTTTGGATTTCAATTTAATTCCATTCCGTGCAGGTTTTTATTTGATGAAAACTGTTCGGATTACAAGTATTATTTGTATCGACTCAATGAAGAGCAAAAGGCTTTGGACCAAAGTACGGAATCCCAAACATCACAAAATGGTTGGTGTTTTTATCCTATAGTTCCTGCTCTGAGTTGTATTCCAAAGTTCTGTTTCAGTGCATTATTTACGAATGCTGAAATCACATTATCCAGTATATTATGAATTCTTGTAATCTACTCCACGATCTTGGACATATGCTTTTGTATCAATTGGAATCATGTGTTCATCTTCTTTAGCCTTCAAACATATGGTTAAATATGTTTATCAACTCCACTAAATACGATTACGCTTATATCATACTGGTATGTTCTCACATAAGTAAATAATAAAAAATTGATTTCGCTGTGTCTCTCTTTTTATTTCTCTCTCCTAGTTCATCAACTCTAATTGTGTCATCTGGGAAACACAAATCCTAAAGTATACCCTTCTAATTGGTGAGGAATTTCTCTTCTTTTTGGCTTCTACACCCTTCCGTGCTGAATCCAAGTGGATTCATTGAAGCAATTTTTCCTTGTCTAGGTCATTGATACAACATATTAGTTGGTATTATGGTTCCATAAGATGCATCCTTTTCTCAAATAGCCAGGCTCTTTTGGTGTTTGATCTGTATGTATCATTTCTTAATTTGTTGCACGTTCAATTGATTGAGGGAGGAGGATGCGATTGATTGGACCACATTGGTGTTGTAGTTCAAACCTATTTTAAGATATTTAATGGTAGCATCTAGCTTCCCCCTCTCTCTTTGTTGCATGATGAGATAGAGTTAAGATTTTATCATGAAGTTTTTCATTAGTTTGTAATTTGTGCCCCAATAAAGTGATTAGTTTCTAATTTGTCCCCTTCTATCCCTTGTTTGCCTTTTTCAATGTTTTTCTGTGGTACCCCGTGGTTATAGCATGCCACAGAAATTTTTGTCCTCCTGAGCATGAAATTTATGATTTTAACTGTTTAGTTTTCAAGTCGGTTGCATTGTAATCTGGCTCCTTATATGTGCTGGTTTAGGCACTGCAACCCCCTATTCAGGGAGTGCTTCTCAGAGGTCACATCATCAGCATTCAAAATATCAAACTCCTGCCTCGGCTTTGTACGAGCCTGCAGAGCGCATGGAACATACTCATCCATCCCAAATAACAAGTGGAAAAAATGGTCTCTCTCTCCCTGAAATCATTTTTGTTCAGATCTTTGTTTAGCTTCATTAACTGCATCATTGGGAAAATATATTCTATAGTAGCGAAAAACTTGAGTTGCCTTTATGATTTTCTGTGAAATAAGCAGTTGCAGCTGTCAGTATTTTAGTGTTGCACGTTCTTTGAATAAACTTCATGACTTAGAATATGCTTTTGTATGGAGCAGTAAATTGTTTTGACTTTTGAGGCACTATGAAGTGTTTTGTTAATTTCTGGGAGAAATTTGCTGCATGCCTGTGAGTTGCATAATTTTATGTTAGGATAAGGAGTATGGGAAATTGGTACTGGACCTTATTGTATTGTCGTTCCTATATACCACAGTATTGAGATAGTAGGATATTTATTGCTTTGTATGGTCAGGAAGGCGTGTTTTATGTGTTTGAAATGCACTCATTTTGAATTTCCACTTGGCCATTTAGATTTTTTTCATTTCAATGAATGCTCATTATCTTTTTTGTGCCAAATATTGATAGGTGAAGCAAGTACACCAACTGCCTCAGACCCTATAGCAATGATGGAATTTTACATGAAGAAGGCTGCACAAGAAGAGAAATTGAGGCCTCCTAAACCATCAAAGGATGAGATGCCTCCTCCTGCTTCTCTCCAAGGTTGATTCATATTTAGGCTTTTCCAAGTTTTGTATTATTTTCCTTTCCATCGACAATGAACTTTTTTTTGGATTCCAAGTTTAGTGCTGTATCATTCAAAAGTTTTAATGTTACTTGTACTAATGATGTCCTGTCAATGCGCAGCCTCTTCTAAGAAAGGGCACCACATGGGTGATTATATTCCACTAGAGGAACTTGAAAAATTCATGGCTACCTGTAATGATGCTTCTGTGCAGAAAGCTGCAAAGGAATATGCAGATAGAACAAAAATCCAGGCAGATAATGTTGGTCACAAGCTTTTGTCGAAAATGGGCTGGAAGGAAGGTAAAGTGACGGGATCACAATGATGATACATTGACACATGAATTGTGATCTCACTTTGTATGATTTAATAGATTTCGTCTTTTGTGTCCCGTCTGTTTGGAAGTCAATTGTAGGCAACCAATATGAAGTTTTCCTTGTCTGCTATTTTCTTAATTTTTCATTTATCCTATCAACATTTCTGTGAGCCTCTTTCTCAGAATCACCCTTCTAAATTGTTTCTTTATGTGTTGGTCTATCAAGAGTGAAGACGCTCTGAGAGCATATCTTACAGTTTAGGGTCATGGCTTTTTCGTTTTTTATATTCTTAATGGATAGTGAGAACATATTTCCTGGTTTGGTTGTGTCTTATGGGAGACTTCTTGTATTTTGTCTTGAATCCTACCTTAATAGCAATCATAGGACACACGTACTGAGATATATTTGATACCTTAGTGGATAATTTATTTGAAGATGTCTGTGAAATTACATTGTTTCAATACTGACCATTGTTAATTTGCTTTGGCTGTAAACATGATGGTTAAACTCTCTGATATTATTATATGGGAGGTCTCAACTGCTGTAATTCCTGTGGAATTCATTTCTGCTAAAACTATATCTCCACTTCTATCTCCAGAAGTTGTAGGAGTTGATTCGTTAGCATAACTTGGATCTCTGTTCGATTGTCTTTGTTTATGGACATTTGTGAGAGTTTGTAGAATGCAACTAGAATTTCTTTCTTAATTTGATTCTGAACTGCAGGTGAGGGCCTGGGGAGCTCCAAAAGTGGAATTGCTGCACCAATTATAGCAGGTGATGTGAAAAAGGATAACCTGGGCGTAGGTGCTCATGCTCCAGGTGAGGTGACTGCTGAGGATGACATATATGAGCAGTACAAGAAGCGAATGATGCTCGGTTATCGCCATAGACCTAATCCCTTGGTATAGTACATAAGTTATTCTTAGAAACACACAAATTTTTTTCATATTTAGATACAGTTTATTTTTCTTCGGCTATGTATTTAGCAGAAACGTTCTCTCATAAGAGTGATCTCATGTGTCTCATTGATTTGCTTGTTGCAGAACAATCCACGAAAATCGTATTACTGAAGACAAATGCCTCTGGTCCTTGATAATAATCAGAGGATTCAGACTTCTTTGGATTGAATCCTTCCTTTATGTGCCAAGGTAGTTCCTGATTACCATCTTCTTGAAGCCGTGTTGCAAATTTAAGTTGAGGTTGTATCAAACAATTGTTTAAGGATGCTTTAATTTTTAATATTGAATTATTGTTGAAATTCATACGTATTTTATTTTATTTTATTTTATTTTATTTATTTCCTGTCGATTAAGCACTTGTAATTCAATTCTCCTTACGTAGACTGTGTTCTTGGTTCACAATATAATAGTATGTTGGATTGGCAATTTTCAAGTGATTCAAGTGTTTTTACTATTTTTTTGGAATAAAGGTGACACAGACACGCACACAAATATACATACACAAATATNTTTAACAAAGATCATTGACCCAATTTTCTGTGGCTAGGCATGTTTGTTTTATCAATGTTTATATTGCCTTCTAATTTGGATTTTGGATTTCAATAATAAAAACATGGCATATTCATGATTTAGACAACACTTCCTTTATGCAACGGCACTGGCAAAACCAGCATTTTAGAAAAGGTTTCCTCGGGCCGGACGGAGATTGGCCCTCGAGTGCAAAGGTAGAAGGAGCAATATTAAAAATTAAAAAATTTGAGGCACGTACAATAATATTTATATATATAATTAGAGTTGGTATATTTTGATATGGTCTTATGGGTTGAAATCCATAAGATGAGTCAATCCGATCATATAAGAAGTAATGAGTTTTACATAAAAAAAAAAAATATATATATTTTTATGAATTGAATCAAATCGTATTATAAAATTGACCGGTAAAAAAATACAATAAATTATGGAATTTTTAAGAGATGAAGGGAAGGGATGAGCTGTGGCTCTGTCTGCCTTGGTTGACTTTGTATGAAACTCTTGTATGTCAATCACAAGTGTAGATGATTCGTTTGTGGTGTCCAAAGATTGTCCATATGTATGACCCACCTTCTACTTAACTTATCCTTAAAACTCTCTCAAACGCACAGTATGTGAGCCTGACTTTAAAATATGATAAATTTATAATTGATTTGGTAAATTAGATTGCATAGATTAAATATCATACAAATTCGAAAAAATTCAAATTTAAATTAACTGAAGATCCAAAACATTTTCCAGACTAACTTACGAAATAATTTTGAAATTTTCCCGATAAAATTCAAAATTGCTGGAATAAGGTCAAAATCGGGGCATAGCAGGAAGAAGACGAAAGGAGAGTGGGGATCATCGAGTAGTAGTTCAGATTAATTGAATCTGTAATGTCAAATAAAAAAAAGATTAAATAGATTTTGCCTAATGGCTAATGCCCTCTGTCCAAAGTAGCAAGTCATTTCCAATGTAATGAATTTGGGAACATCGTATTAAATCCTTGCCTTTTGTGTATACATTGCATTTGAATTAAATTAATTAATTTTTTCGGGATTTTGAATTTATGACAAAAAATATATATATCTTACGGGAAATTGGCCTTCAGAGTGTAGGTACAAGGTATCTGAACAGATGAACCTAAATCAAGTGTAATGATCTCCCCCAAGTTGAGACATTTATTGTTGTTATGTTCTTTTTAAAAAGTATGTGGTTCAGACATAAAATTGCATACTTCAAATTTAACAATTTACTTGTTCATCACTTCAATTTCAGCCCGTTAAGAGTCTAGTAGAAAATCGAACATGTGATATTGCCTAGCTTTCCATTCTCAAAACATATTTTTACAAAACTTTTTTCCAAAAAACCAAAACAAAACATTTTTTCTTTGAAACAAAATATAACATTAATATTAAATATCAGCAACAGCTACATCCATGATCCACGAAGGAAAACACCTTCGAACCAAGACAATGGTTGAAAATGAGAAGGTGCATAATGTACAATACAATGAGTTACCAAATTTGCATTGTAGCTAACATGTTCTAATGAAATGAAATTGATTGAAACAAGGATAAGAGCGTACCTCATCAATAATTATATCATCATGCTTACGATTCTCTATTGTTGAATTCATTCCTGTGATGGCAGGGGAGGAATTTCTTCTTAGAAAATCAAAACTTTATCACCCTACATGGATCACTAAAAGAATGTCATGATAAATAGCATTGAGTTCAACAATAAATATAGAACCTGATGTTGGAGTACTGTTTTCTCGCACCCAAGTTGCAACAGAAATATAAAAATTTTAGTTCACAATTAAAACGTTCATTGGACGTCATATGATATAAACATCCATAGGGTGTTTTAGAACTATTTACTTTTGCGTATTTAACGACGGATATCAAACCAGACCGAGATTAGCGGAGTTGGTCCTTCTTGTAAATCCTTAAGAACGAGTTTTCCTCCTTTGATAGCCTAATCCAATCCACGATTGAAAACTGAATTTCTGTTTAGACTGCATTAGAGATCTTAAAAAATTTTGCGTGAAGACTGGATCGTCGGAGTTCAGAGATCCTGCGGCGATGAGTTCGTAGAAGTGGCCGTGAATTTTTCTTGTGAAAAACAAGGTGGCCGAAGTTTTGAGTAGATGAGGTTGACAAATTTTGTCTCTCAAAATTTGAGTGTAAAACTTGTGTTATTTAATATGACTATCAATAAAATATTTATAAGCTTTAATTCATGATCTCATCAGGAATCCCGCTAATTCCATTAGGATTCTTATTTTAATTAAATACATATACACATATGTACATATATAGATATACATGTAAAATTAAATAACCATTATTTAATTTCTTAATTAATTGTTAATAAATTAAATAATCATTCTAGACCTTTCTAGAATATTAAATGAGAATCATGTAAATATTATAATCACAATTACTAACATTTTTATTTAAGTAGATTCTAAATTTATTAAATAAATAATTGTAAACTCATTATAACCCCGATCGACGATTAGACATCGTCGGTGTACCGAGAGTACAAATATTGTTCATATAATTAAAATTCAAAATTTAGATGATCAAAATTTCCACTTATCCATTTTTTGCTCCAACATATTTCAAAATTATGTCCAACCTCGCCACCTATGGCACTCAATAGAGTCGGTAAAGTATCAAAGTGCATGCTAATACGTAAAGCCTCTACATTGTCTCGAGTCAAAAGATTAATGATTTACAATCATAACTATAACGTCCAAAAATCTAGTTACGTAAACCGCATGCATGAAAAACTTTAAATTTGCTAAATTAATTTAATTAAATGATTTAGGACGCATGAATGATATATTTTGACTGACTAAATGATTAATTGTGTAATTTTGCCCGATTACATAATTTAAAGATTTTCATGAGAATATCGGTGGTTGGCCGGAGATGGAGGACTGAAGACGATTAAAGTGTTAAAGATTTAAAAGCTAAATTTTTATTTTTTAATTAAGAAAACATTTATTTTAAATAATTTAAGAATTTTAGTATTTTTAGAGTCAAATTTAAATTAATTAATGGGAGTAAGAAAATTATGTATTTTATAAGGAAATTTTTTTTTGGAAATAGGTGTTTTCAAATCTTTTAAATTGAGGCCTAATAATTTTATTAATCTTAATGAGCCTAATTAATTAATTAAAAATTAAGGTTAATTAAGTCAATTAAATAAATATTTGGAAAGATTTTTTTTTAAAATAATAAAAAATCCTAAACTCTAGCCCCTACACACACACACACAAACAAAAAGTTACGTGAGGTAGTGAGCAGCGGCCGAAACTTGGAGTTCTAGGCAAGGAAGTTTCGAATTCTTTTCTCCTTCGTTCTTCGATTTTCTTCCTCGTTCTTCCTTCCAGCAACGATCACCCAAGTCTCTTGCATCCTAAGGTGGGTTTTTGGTAGGTTTTTGTCGAGAAAAAAGGATAGAAGTAATCCCCCGTTCGTAACCGACGTTCCACCGCTTCGATATTCGTATTTTAAGTGTTTTAAACATAAAGACACGTTCTAAATCTTTATTTTTGCATCATTCAAACCATATTATGCATGTTTATGATATTTTGAATGAAAAATATGATGATCAAGTTTTATTAACGTTTTGAATAATTTATTGTAAAGTTTCGAAGTTTTTAATGAACATTAGAGTCGCGTTATGATTCCTAGAGACTCGGTGCCATTAAGGGGAAACGAGATGATGTTTAGAAGTCCTAAAGAAAGTCCCATAAGAGGGCTGGAAGGAGAGGGGAAAGCGCCTAGCCTCGGTTAAGGTTTATTGCATGAAAGGTTTGATTTTGGCACTTGCGAGGGGAGGCCGTGTGCGGGCTATCCAGCCGTGATCAAGCCTCTGTGTTGGGATCGATTCATGGTCTTAGAGAGTCCTAGCCTGGCTGGAAACAAGGGTGGAATGATAAGGAATTGTTGAACGCTTGGTTTGTGGTCTAGGTGCACAGTTTGGGGAAAGGAAGGGAAAAAGGCTGCGCATGGTGGCTGTGCACAGGAGCTGGTGCGTGAGGGGTTCAGTAGGGTCCTAGGAGGGTGTTTAAGGGGCTGGTCGAAGGTAGGTCCGGGTAAAGTTTGGCCGTGACACAAAGCATGGGGAAAACGTGTGGTTTGGTTAGGGCTCAGGGAAGAGGCTGGACCGTGGTCTTGTGTTGGCTGGACCATGGCTCACGAGGGTGGAATAGGGTCTAGTAAGTCGTGGTTCGAGTTTGGGAAAAAGTTATTAAGTTTTGAGTTAAATTGGGTTACGAAACGGAATTACGGTTTAACGATTAAGTTGAATAAATCTAAGGACTCGAGTTTACGTTTAAAAAATTAGTATAAGTCAAAAATAAGGTTATGTGATGGTTTAAGATAGGCTTGAGTCATGAAATGTATGAAGAAGTCAAAAACGAGAAGTTCGGGGTTCAAGGGTAAAATGGTCATTTTACGTCCCGGGGAGTTCGAATATCTTGATAGTGTTCCGAGGGGTCATAATACATGTTAAATGATTTTTAAAATGATTATGGTGAATTTATGATATTTTAAAGATAAATGCTACAGTTGAGCGATTTTTCCGAAAATACTTATTTATAATTTTTGAAAGATATGATATTTTATAAATAAAAAGAAAATAAAAATATTTTGAAGGATGTGAATTGACTGTGACTCAGAGGATTTTTGGGGGATCCGTCTTAAGAAGAGGCAGTGAACTTACTTTATGTTAGGCCACGACCCAGTGACGAGAGTTGCTTATGCCCAGCCGTCAGGTACCATGATTTATAGATTGATCAATCGAATAGAAGATAAAGGATAAATGATATTCACTTTCAATAATCAAACTTCACTGAAAATGATTAATGATAAAGGATGAGGAAATTCTATATTATGTTGAGTATTTTGAATGATTTATGAAAATGTACATGCTAGCGATTTTTAAGTCGGAGGTATTTTATTAAAAATATTATTTTAAATACATGTGCTTGTATATGTATTATTTGCTATCACGGTTGGAATGTGATGAGTCATTAGACTCATTAGATTTGAATGGTCGCAGGTAAGGAAGGATGATGTTGAGGGAGACTCGGACGCTTGAGTGGATCGGGCATGGTAGTACACTCCCGAAGACCTTACGTTTTCTGAAATATTATGATAATCAAAGTTTTGATTAAGATTTTGAGGATTATTTTAAAGAAAAATTTATGATTCGTTTTTAAAAGTTTAGAAGCTGAATTTCGTATGATCAACATATGCTTTTATGATTGACGATTTATGGATTTTTATCGTAAATTCTGATTTTTTTTTTTAATATGGATTTATGTTTTGGTATGGTTTGGTCATTAAAGTAATAGGTAAGGGACGTTCCAATAACCAATGGCTATTCTACTTGATAAGTGATAACCACTTGGATATTCTGAGGGAGGTTTGTTCAGTGCATCATTAAATGATCACCCACCTGTATGAATGGACATCTCCATGTCCTTATCAATGAAACATGACATTTACATCACAGATGCTAGTCTCAAGCTCAAGTAACATTTATCCTTATTTTAGGCGGCTGATTCAACTGAGAATTTGTTTAGAATATATGATACACTTTCTAATGAGTTTCATGATCTCACGTTGAGAGTCAGACCTCATGTTACTTTTGCATATTCAAGGATTTTATCTATATAGCTTGCATGAGTTACAGATAAAGTAAATGTCATAATCGGATAAAAACATAAAATATTATTAAAATAAATATTGTTTTTACATAAGAGTCAAGAAAGCTCAAGCCACAATTTGGCTCGTTGGGCACCTACTATAACAATTAATCTTCCACTTGCCCTATAGCCAACTATTAGATTTTAGACTCATTGCTTCACGATGCTTATCAAACAATGGTCTTGGCTGGGGTTTCATCAGTGAATGAACAACGTTATTTGCAGAGGCAACTCTCTCCACTGATATGTCTCATTTCCCACAATCTCTCAAATTATATGGAACTTCCTCAGTATATATTTGGATAGCTGATGATACCTCAGTTCCTTTGCTTATGCAATGACACTGTGTTGTCGCAGTAGACCGGGACTAGATCAACTGATTAAGAAATGACACCCAACTCTTGAACGAAATTCCTAATCCAAATCCTCTTTTACTGCAGTCGATACAACTATGTATTCGGCCTCAGTGGTTGAATCCGCTATAATGTCTTGTTTGGAAATATTCCAAGAGATAGAACCACCATTGAGCTTGAATAAAAAAGGTTGATTTCAAATCATCCATATCTGATTGGAAGCTAGAATCACTATAGTCTTCCAATTTTAATTTTCAACTCCCGTAAATTAAGAACAAATTCTTAGTTTCTTCTCAAGTACTTAAGAATTTCCTTCACTGCTTTCCAATGCAATGGACCGGGATTCAGTTGATATTTGCTTGCAATACTCAAGGCAAATGCAATATCAGGTCAAATGAAAATCATACCATACACTATACTGCCTATAGCTGACACATATAAAATGCGGCTCATGGTTTCTATCTCATCATCAGCCTTAGGGCACACAGACTTGAATAGAATCACACCATGACACGTTGGGAGATATCTGCTCTTGGACTCCTCCATAGAAAATTTCTTTAATATGGCATCGATATAATTGGATTGGGTGAGCCCTGTCATCTTCTTCGATCTATCCATATAGATCTGTATTCCTAATACGTAGGATGCTTCACCCATATCTTCATAGATAATTTACTAGCTAACCATACTTTAGTTGACTACAACATCCCTACATCATTCCCAATGAGTAGTATGTCATCAACATAAAGTACTAGAAATGTCATTGCACTCCCATTAACCTTCTTATATATACATGGTTCCTCATGGTTTTTGACAAAATCAAACTCTTTGATGGTGTTGTCAAATCTGATATTCCAGCTCCTTGATGCTCGTTTTAATCCATAGATGGATCTATGAAGTTTGCATACTTTATGTTCATTTCCTAACTAGCCACACATATCAGTATGGATCAAATCTAATAGATCGTGTGTACGTTCCACTTTCTAGGAAAATGGCTTTGATCATCTTTCTTTTCAGAAAAGACTCGCACGTTTCAAGAGAGTTAATTTCTGACATGTCAAGTGTAAGTTCCAAAATGCGATAACGTAATCCAACTATATGCAAATATAGGAAAAATGAAAAATGACTAATTAAATTGTTTTAATTGCATAAATTAATTATGGTTGACATGTTTACATGTTTAAAAGGTAGTTTAAACGGAGACCGGAGACAATAAAAGAAAAATATTTTTATTAAATGATTATTTTTAATTATTTAATATATGATATAATTTAATGAATATTTTCGAAAATGTGATATTTTGAGATGTTTTTACACGCCAATTTATATTTTAAACCGACAATCAATTTTTGACGAAAATAGGTACTTTTTGTAGGCTAGGTTAATATTTTCGAAAAACAACCTAAAAAAATATTTTAATTACCATCTAATGGGCTTAATGGACCTCTTATACTAGGTTATTGGGCCTAAACTTGTACCATGTATTTTATATAATAAACAAGGCCCTAAACCCTAAGCTTCTACACTTTCAAACTCACGCCCCACCCCTAAAACATACCAGGACTCTCCATCAGCACACAAACACACACACATCACACGATTTTTGAGAAGCACTCACAAAAATATTGAAGGAATTCAGCAAGTTCTTCCCTCCGTCGACGTCCCTCGTATCACAAGTTGTTTTTCGTTCGTAAAATACGCAAATGCATGCATTAATCTTCTTTCATTCATCTTTCACACCATATTATATGTTTTGATACATATTTGCATGAAAAACATGATACACTTATTTTATACATTTTTATGGCATAACATGAACAAAACTAGAGTTTTCATCTTTCAAAACTCTTGCTTATGATGCACAAAAAGGGCTGCCATGGTAGGGCTATGGGAAGGGAAGTTTTTTAACATGTTTAAAGGTCCTTAGGTGTAAGTTTAAAGGCTGGACAAGGTAGGACAATAAGGTGAACGAAAATTTGGTTTGTAAAAGGGTTAGGTTCGACTAGGGTTTCCTATAGGGGCACAGCTCTTAGCTGCTTTAGAGTCACGTCCAGGAGACCTAAGGGGTTGGTATGATGGTCCTAGATGGGTTAAGGGGTACCTGGTGCAAGGAGGAGGGCTGTGGGCTGAAGCTAGGTCACACACAACTTGTAACTAGCGGGTTTAGGGTCCGTGGCTACTAGGCTCGCTAAGTTTGGTCCAGCAGGGTCTCTACTGGTCGATCATGGTCCTAGGATTGTTGGTTAGGGTCTGGACATGATGGTTAGGGTTTAGGCTTGAAGGAACCCATGGTAAGCAAGCTAGGGTTTTCGAATCATGCACAAAAAAATTCAGTAGGTGTCCTAGGCTGGTTCAAGGGTTTCATTGCCTTGATTTGGGTTGTATAAGGTATGGTTAGGTGTTAATAAGCTATGATTCAAGTTTGGTAAAGTTTGGCTAAGTTTTGAGTCGATTCTGGTTAAAATCGACACATACGATTAAGCTATTAAAACAAATCGGAAAATTAGTCGAGGAGCGTAAGTTTACATATAAGAATATTTATGGGTGTATTTTAAGGGGTTATGTTTAAGTTTGGATGAATTTGGGTTCGTTTAAGGTCTAAGGTTAAATTGAGAAAGTTAAAGTTTTAGGGGCAAAACGGTCATTTTACACCTGAAAATGTTAGTCGTCATGACATTGTCCTGAATGCTAAAATGTTTATTTTAAATTATGGAGTTTTTTTATGAAACATCAATGCTAAAAGACGTGTTGTATGCTTGGTTTAAAAGAAAAATGATATATATATGCATGAATCTTATAAGTGATGAAAATAATGAAATGTTGGAGAAAGTGACTTGATTATGACATAAAAGGATATGATTGGGGAGCTCGTTTACGGGAGAAGACCTCAGAGGGAGCTCGTTTACGGGAGAAGACCCAAGAAGAATCCCTGCGATAGTTTTTATACACCTAATAATATTCAACGCAATATATAAAAAATTCCTAGCCCTAATCCCAACACAACTCATGCCACTCACACACTAACACACACTATTCTCATACACTAGTTGGCCAAGAATTTCAAGGCTTAGGACTTAGAATTTTTTTTAAATTTTCTTCCATCATCAAGCTTAGCCCATCATCACACTACAATCCTTGATAAATTTAGCCATTTTTCAAGCCATTAAACGAAGCAAACCGTCTTCGTTCTTCCTCATGTTCGTTTGTCGATATATCGTGCGTTTTAACGCAAAAGAATGTCTAAACCTTTCTTCTATGCATCGATCTTGTTATATACTATATTTTGATACAAATTATGCATGAAAACTTGTTTATGATCGTATGTACGTTGCAATGATACAAAAACTATTTTTGGATACGAAATATACATGAAATTCTATGTTTTTTCGAGTTTTTAATCGCCGTATTCTCTGGATCGATCCTATGGCTTGCTGCTACGTATGGTAATGTTAAGGGACATGTTAGGTGTCATTAGGTGGTCCGCGATGGGCCGTTAGGCCGTTGGTGCAGTGGGAGGCGAAGGAAGCTTCACGTGTGATTAAGGGGCGATCGCGGGTTCGTGCGTGGGTCTGCTTGCTAGGCTTGACCAAGGCTCGTGGATAGGGTCTAGGCGGGATCTTAGGATCCCAAAGTAGGCCTGGTATGGGTTGGTTAGGGTCTGGTTGGGTGGACATAGCTGCTGGAGTCATGAACATCAGCTTTTGCGACTAGGGCTCATGTTTTTTGTGGTTTATCAGAGGCTTAAATGATGGCTAAGGGTTGAATCTAGGTATTTGTTTGGGCTTGGTTTGAGTTAGAATCGATAGGAATTTGTACGAAACAGATAAGTGTCATAGCGTCACGCTTTGGGCTGCTTGTGTCTATAATGTTCGTTAAGCATGTACGGGGTTTGGTTATGGTTCGGTGATGGCTTAGGGCCTTGGGCAGTAGGTTAGGATGTTTTTTATGTGTGGGTCGAGTCTTGAGTTGATTGGTACGTCCTAAGTGGTTCTATTTAATTCGGGAGTCGTATATGTCCGAATGCGCCTTAGGGACTGTTTTGGGTATAAATTTTAGTATCTTAGAGCAGCATGGCCAAAGACGATCCAACGAGGTTCACGATGTTTGTAAGTATGTATGACGTTGCAAAATAATTATTTTTGAGATATGTGATTTATCTTGTGGCCAAATTATGTTACGGGTTTGGAAGCCAGAGAATGTGTCCGGGGACTTCTCTAACCTCTTCGGAGGAATTATGTTATGTTAGGGAGCAGACATCCAGTTCAAGGGCTGTGGTGATCCCTATCGGCCCAGAACTGTGGTTTAGTTTGATTAAACGATTTATGTTGTATGACACTTGCATTGAACAGAACTCTAATCAAAATGATTTACGATTACGATTACGATTACTATGAGGAGCACGAAAATATGATTTTAAGAAAATGTTTATGCACGAAAGTCGTGTTATATATATTTATGCTTATATTATGCTATGCAGAGCTATGTTTAAATTGCATTGATTTTTATTTTGTATTACTTATTATCCACAGTTTATGCATGCTGAGTCATTAGGCTCACTAGAATTGATCAATGCAGATGATGTAGTTGAGGAGACGAGAGGTGGTGACTAGTGAGCATGCTCGGAGTAGTGGCAGTGCAAACCCGAAGACTTTGTAGTTTACGTGATTTTATTATGCACATTTTAAAACTATTTTTTCTAATCTTATGCCTTAGTATTGGTGACTAGTAAGTTGAGACTTTTTAATATTATGTTGGATTTTTTAAATTATGGTGGATGTTTTAATTTGGATTTTTATGGTTGTAGTATTTAAAATGATGGATTTTTAATATTAATTTAATTTAGTAGGAGTGATGACCGTTAATTTATTTTACGAGTTATATTTATAATAAATCATTTGATAAGAAAATTTTAAATTTTTTCGCAAATATTAAAGTATCAGTATTTTAAGACACGATTCGTCGCATGTATCGATATAAGTGTATACATGTGGCTTGGGTGAACCCATCATCCTCTTTGATCTATCTCTATAGATTTGTATTCCAAATATATAAGATGCTTAACCATTTAAAGGAGAATTTACTTTCTAACCATATTTTAGTTAATTGCAGTAATCCTACATCATTCCCAACGAGTAGGATATCATCAACATAAGGTACTAAGAATGTAACTACACTCACGCTAACTTTTTGTACACACATGGTTCGTTAGGATTATTAGCTAAACCAAATTCCTTTATAGTGTTGTCAAATATGAGGTTCCAATTTCTCGATGCTTGCTTGAGACCATATATTGATTTTTGAAGTTTGCATACCTTATGCTCACTTCCTACTGATGTGTATCCCTCAGGTTGTGACATATTGTTGGAACTGTTTAAGTTCGCAATCTTTATTTTGATGTTAACAAAACTTGTTATTTTGTGTTACTAATGATTTACCTTAAGTGTGCAGAAGCTAGGATCAGTTTTGAGGAATCTAAATCGTAAACTGAAGACCCAACTGTTCGCAAAAACTGAATCAGGAGAACTGATATGTCAAATAAGCAATTCATCTGATCGTCCAGTTGATAGGTGGATCAGCAGGAGAACCTCAGAAGCCTGGCCAGCCGAAAGAGTGTTCAACTGATGAAGAAGCCCAGCTGATCAGTTCAACTGAACGAGAGTGAAATCAATTCAACTGATGAGTCAACTGATTTCATCAGCCCAACTGAAGATCAGTTCAGTTGACTAGTTCGGACCGTCATCTAAGAATCTTTCAGGTGTAGATGAAGACAAACTCATTCAGTGGATTCCGGCTATACACAAAGGTACAAAGTAATTGTCTAGTCAAAGGACAGTAATGGACATTGCATCAGAGCATTAAAGACAAAACGTTTCAGAAAGGTAGTCGGAAAAAGTCGAGACACAAAGTCCAAGAAACGAATTCAAGATGCAACGGATACAATAATTGAGTCTCACTGTACGATCAGATTCCCGCCGATATAAAGAGAGGATTAGTGTAGACGAAGAAAGAAGAGAGAGGTAGAACACATGGAGAACAAAGAGAAAAGAGTAGAGAGGGAACGCTAAATGCTTATCAGCTTTCAAGAAGCAAATCAGCCCAGAGGGACACTTCAACGTGATATCAGCTTAGTTTAGAAGCTCACTTCCCTCAGTGTGTGGAAACACCTTCTGGTGTATTTCTTGTTCAGTTTCCACACACATACACTCACTCAGTCTCTAAATACAGTCTTGCACAAAGATATTAAACCTGTGTATGTAGTCTTTCTCATATAGACGAAAGAAATGTTGGCTAAAAGGTGATGCCTTCAGTCTAGACTAGGAGTTCAGTTAGGCAGTGGGTAAGTCCTAAGTTGGGTGAGTTTGTACAAGTAGTTGTATAAATCAAAGTCTTCTAGTGTATCCTACCCGAGGAGGTAGAAAGTGTGACGTAGGAGCAGTTGAAGTCTCCGAACATCCATAAACATATCATGTGTTCTTTAACTGTTTGACTTTTGTTTTCAACTGATTTGATCAGTTAGAGCATCCGTCCGTTCAGTTGTCTCCTTAACTGAACTGATATGTGCCACAACTAATTCTACTAATTTCAGTTATTCAGTTGCACAGTATATAAAATATATCAGTATTTCTTAACGAATGATTACTTCCAGTGTTTTTTGCTTGATTCTCTATCAAACTCGATTTAATTCATCGGTATAAACATTCTTAGAACACGAGCTATTGCAGCTCATTGGAGAATGTTGTGTTTGAAATGCCTTCAAAGGCACTAGCACACGATCCTTCACATATAAATATTTTCTTTAATATCTCCATTGAGAAATGCTGTCTTTAAATCCATTTGCCATGTTTCATAGTAATACTATGCTGTTATGACTAGTAATATTCTAATGGACTTAAACATAGCAACTGATAAAAAAGTTTCCTCATAGTCAATCCTTTGCCTTTGAATATAACCTTTTGCAACCAGTCTTGACTTGAAGGTTAATACCTTCTGTTGGAACATTTCATGTTCGCAATCTTGATTTTGATGTTAGCAAAACTTGTTATTTTATTTCTAATAAATTTACCTTAGTGCGCAGAAAGCTATCGGGCCAAAATTAAAACTATCGAGACGTAAACTGAAAGTGCCAACTGATTGCTCAACTGAACATGTGCAACTGATTGTCCAGCTGATAGGTAGTTCAGCAGAAGACCTTCAGAAGCCCGGCCAGCTTTTGAAGAGCTCAATTGATGAAGAGCCCAACTGACCAGTTCAACTGAAGTAGTGATATCAGTTCAGCTGACGAGCCAACTGATTTCACCAAACCAGTTCAAGACCAGTTCAGAACATCAGTTTGGAATCGACAAGTTTGCAGAACATGACAAGCTTATCTCAAGTGGAATCCAGCTGTCCACATTAAGGAAAGCAATTGTCCAGTCAAAGGATAATAATGAACGTTGCGGCAGAGCTTAAAGTCAAGGCGTTCCAGAATGACTGTCAGAAAAGACGAGTCAGAAATATCGAGGAATGGATTCAACTGCAATAGACAAATTTGATGAGTCTTGATGTACAGATACATTGCCCCTATATATACAAGATCAAGACCATCAACAACATACAACATAAAAGAGAAAAAGAAGTGTGTGAAGAAGAAGAGCACGCTCAATTCATAGCAGCTTACAAGAAGCAATCGGCCCAGATTTGAGGGAACTCTTCAAAATATTATCAGCTTAGTTTAGAAACATATTTCTCTCAGTGTGTGAGAACACTTTCGTATCAGTTCTCACATACACACACACACCCCATCACTCACATATATACTGAAAAAGAGCGTATTGATAAGTTGGGTGAGTCTTGCACAACTACAATAAACTTGTGTATGTAGTCTTTAACACATAGACGTTAAACAAGTGTTTGCAGGAAGATGCTGCCTTCATTCTAGGCTAGAAGTTCAGTTAGGCTGTAGCGTAAGTCCTAATTTAAGTGTGTTTGTACAAAGCATTGTATAAATCAAAGTCTTCTAGTGGATCCTACCCGATGTGATAGAAGGGGTGACGTAGGAGCAGTTGAAGTCTCCGAACATTCATAAACATATCTTGTGTATTTAAATGTTTAATTATTGTTTTCAAACTGATTTGATCAGTTCGAGCTGTTATCAGTTCAGTTCTCATCATAACAGAACTGATACATGCAAGAACTGATCTCCCTCATTTCAGTTACTCAGTCCACACAAGGTAAAAGACTTTCAAATTAATCAGCTTTCTTAATGAAGGATTATTTCGAGTATTTTCCGTTTGGTCTAAAACCGAACTCGATCTAATTAATCGGTGTATACATTCTTAGAACACGAGCTATTGAAGCTCATAGAGAATATTGTGTTTGAAGCACCTTCGCATGTGTCAAAACCAATCCTTCACTTTCCCAAGCTTTCTTTTGTAGATCCATTTGGATCCTATGAGAACGATTCCCTCATGTGGATCCACCAATGTCCAAACTTGGTTTGGATACATAGACTTCATTTCAGACTGCATGGCTTCAAGCCATTTGGATGAATCAGTATCAGATATTGCTTCTTTAAAGTTCATTAGATCACATCCATCACAAGGCTCATCAAGGCCTTGTTTATGAAGAAGCGTATATCTAGCAGGTGGTCTAATAATCCTATCAAACCTTTGTACTTCAACTACTGGCTGTTGGAGATTAAGTTCAACTTCTACAGTTGAAGGAGTATATTGAATTTTTTCAAGTTCTATCATCTCACATTTTCTATCTAATAGAAATTCCTTCTCTAGAAAGGTGTTATTTCTTAAAACAAACACATTTGCTTCCTTGGAATGATAGTAACAATATCCAACAGAATTCTTTGGATATCTCACAAAGTAACTCAAAATGAATATATTATTCAATTTATCTCCCACTGTCTGCTTTACGTAGGCAAAACATCCCCATATTCTTAAGTAAGGATAATTGATAGTTTTTCCCATATATATCTCATATGGTGTTTTATCAACTGCATTTGTATGGACATTATTCAACAACATTGCCGTAGTTTAAAGCGGAAAGCCCCAAAACGATGTAGGAAATTATGTGAATCCCATCATATATCGAACCTTGTCCATAAAAGTTCAATTATGACGTTCAGAAACACCATTCAATTGTGGTGTTTCTGGTGGAGTCCACTGTGAGAGAATCTCATTCTCTCTAGATAATCCAAGAATTCGGTACTCAAGTATTCTCCACCTCGATCAGATCGAAGTGTCTTAATACTCATTTCTAATTGTTTTTCCACTTCTGATCTGAATTCTTTGAAATTTTCAAATGTTTCAGATTTGTGTCTTATTAAATAGACATACATATACCTCGAATATTCATCAGTAAAGGTAACGAATTAGAATTGCCCATATATTTTGCTAATACTTAGCAAGCAACAAACGTCCGTGTGGATCAAATTCGGTCGACAATGAGCACGTTCCACATTTTCATTAAAGGGAGTCTAGGTAATTTTTCCTTTTAGACACACAAGTAGGTAGAGAATTTATTTTTGATAAGTCAAACATTCCTTCTCCCACCAGTTTGTACATCATTCTTTGGGAAATCTGACCTAGTCTAGCGTGTCATATTTGTGCGTGATTTGGATCATCAAATTTTATTTTGTTTGTTGTTGTTTTCATATGTGCTTGGATATTGTTCAACGGAATATCTTTTAACTTTAATTTATAGAGATCGTTCATTAATTCGTCGGTTCCTATCAAAGATTCATTGTTGTAAATATTGCAAACAACTTTAGCAAAAACACACCCGTAGGTGAGCAGCGAATTCTCGACTAAATGCACTGGCTCATACGCATGTCTCAATTGCACATAAACTCGCTACCTTGTGTTCCTCGCAGAGTTGATAAACGAGTCAAAACAAAATCGTAGAATGTAAAGCCTCTATGTTATCCCGAGTCATAAGGACTAATGATGTACAATAATAACCGTAGACTTTTCCTCTTGATGAATGATAACCACTTGAAAAGTCTGAGGGAAGGTTGTTCAGTATAATCACCTAATGATTATTTATCTACGTGATTGCTCTCATAGCATATATGACTTTTGATTAAAAAATAAACGTCAAGTGTTTGATCATAGGTCTTGTTATTTGAAAATTCTAAGTATTTTTTGTCATTTGGAAAATAAATTTTTCTTAACTAATTTCTACGTTCCTGTAACATAAATCAATTTAAACCCTAACCTAAAATGCATAGCCGTCGGCAAATTAAATGTGAAATTAAAATGCCACTTATCAATTATCATGTGAGCAAGACTTTTCAATGCATATATATGCTTCAATTTGGATTGCTCTAATTAAGTTATAGCAAGGATTGATGAACAAAAGCATGGCAAGTGGCAATCTTCCTCCAAGTTTTTTGCGAATTTGAGATAACATTTTCAATATAATTTAAATTATAATATAAAAATATAATCCTAAAATATTCATAAAATTAAGATCATATAACGAATATACTTACAAGCAATCACATCAAATTTGAAATTTATCGTTTATTTCAATACGATTTTTTATTTTTATTTTTTATTTTTGTCTCCCATCACCAAGCCGCCTCCATAAATTTTATGAAATCAAAAAAAATATATTATATCACATTGACTTTTTGCACGTTACAATTATTTACATGCTTTATTAAAAAATAATTAACAAGTGGATGAAGGTTAGCCACGACTGCAAACAATAATTTTATAAAAAAACTATGTTAATATAATGTGAAAAAGATAAAGTCAAGTACCTCTATATACTTAGAATAATTCTATGTCAAATGATTATTTCATTAAAAAAAAACTCACAATTAATGGAATCTCAGACAATAATATTAACAAGCTACAAATTCTGTCCAAAATTTGAGTGCGAACAACACTAAAATTCAAGCATTTCACAGCTGTATTTTCGTTATTTTAACATGCAATATATGTAATATATATGTTGAAAGAAAAAGTGTATTATTGGCAGTATTACTCTAAATAAAAAATAAAATAAGATTCACATTTATAATTTCAAATCAACTTCAGATTAAATTAATTAGTCCTTCAGTTATCAGTCATTTTTTTTCTCTGACTTTTATTTGATCTTCCTTTTAAAATTCTATTATTTTGTAATAACGTTTTAAAAAGTATATTTGATGATAAAAAAAACTAAAAAGATTCATATTTTATTTCCTTTGATGTCATCTATACCATTGATAAATAATGTATGTCATTTGTCTCAAGAGTGTTCGAATCGGTGGAAAGATGGACGCTTAATAAATATTCAAGAACTTGATTTTTTCTACCAAGATATTCTTGGGAAAACTTATCACACATTACTTACTGTTTGGTTTACTTGATTAACGTGATTTACAGACTATTGCGTTAGTATGGTGATTTATCCAGAGCACACCGAAAAACAACGGTTACAGATTCTCACGTCATGAAAAATGTATGTCATTTAATAACTACATTTGGTCACCAAATGTTGATTTCCTAAAATGCCTTTTCTTTTCTTATTATTTTTATGCATAAAGTTATGTCATCTTTTCTTAAATAATATATAAAATCGCAATTAAATTTCAAAATTCAATCAATTAAAATAATATATATATTTTTATTTTTTCACTTTTATGAATCAAACATGTATATATTTTTTAAAATTCTCCAAAATTATTTTCTTCTTTGTAAAAAATTTAGTTATATCAACTTCTTGCAACTTCAAACTAGTGGCGAAAATAAATTTTTTTATTATCTATCAGTTTTCCACCTCAGTCACTCTCATCATCAGTGAAAAATCAGTTATACAAATATAATTAAAAATATTTATGATTTTTCGCACTTTAAAAATAAAGTTCTAAAAACGAAAATATCAGTTTCCAAAATCATTTTTATGAAGAAAATTTAAGAATACAATTATGAGTTAGGATCAGTGAAGAGTTTTAATGTAGATGAATAAGCATCTCACAAATTTTTCTTCTTAAATCTGAGTAGTTGTGAACTCAAATGATGTTAGCAGCTTAAATCATATATTAACCTTCAAAATTAAGTAGACAACTTAAATAACAGTGCATAATGATTCTAGCAGAACTTCGTGAGCCAAAGTGAGAAGCACTAGACTTAGATCAATATAGCGATAAAGTAAAGTTTAACAAAAAATAAATCACACAAGAGTTGTTTCTGGAAGTTCGAAAGCTGAATCTTTCTATGTCTCTCATTCTCCTGTTCAGAAGCTTTTCATTAAAAGATTTTGGTTTTACAATTTTTGTAAACATCCACTTCAATAGGAGTCATATACTGAATACTGAAACTCTTAACAACAACTTCTAAAGGAAATCTACAAGATTTCTAAGCTTAAAGACTCTTTATGTCATTTTCAAAACTCACATCAATATAAGATGTAAAACTTGAAACAATTTTGAGTGTAAATTCTAAAAATATAATCCTAAAATATTCATAAAATCAAGATAAGGATTAAAGAATTATGATTTTGACCTCTTTACCATTAACAAAGAAAATGAGTGTTAATTTTTTTAAGCTATATATATGTAATTTGAATTTATTGTCATATTGATAGATCAAATCGATTAATACAAGTGCCTCACGTTTACTATGTAGTAATAAATGAATTGATGTGTAATTTATTTAAAATCTATTATTTCTGAAAAATCATTTAACACCAAAATTTTAATATACATGCATGCATGTATAGTGTCTCTGGTACTAGTTATGGGTAAGATTAAAANTGATGACCCAAATAAAATATCTGTCTCATAAAATATGACCCGTAAGACCCGTCTCACACAAATTTTTCCTTATATTATATATAGAATTTTAAAAAATATACCTATATAAAACGTCATCAATGGATTTGTGAAAAAGATAAACCCAAAGCCAAAGGGCAGCAGTGTGAGGCAAATGGAGTCAATAAATACTAAATAGAGATCAGTAAAGTTCGAGCAAATCTGATACCCTTTGCCTTTTCTGGCGCTGTTTGTGGATTTGCAGAAATAGCAAGAAGCAGCCTTTTTTCACTGTAGATTCTTGTAGGAATTTAATACGCCGTCCCCCCCCTCGAATTCCGCCATGTTTCTTTCTCTTTCGGGAAATTAACTGAAATAAAGATAAGGGAAAGGTTTCTATTTTGATGCTTCAGTACTCAACCCAAAGCTTCCAATCTCTCGAGCTACCCGATCTTGAAGCCGCCATTAACGTTGACTTGGTGATTCTGTACTTGTTATAATAAGCCCAAGAAACATGAGCAGAAACCGCAGTGGCAGTAGCAGTAGCAGTAGCTTTCTTTTCCCGAACAACAGCAGCGATATCAAGAATATTTCAGCCGAGGGGGAATTCTTGAGGAGCAAAGAATCGATGGTGTCGGATTTGTTTGGGAATCAGCAAAATCCAGAACAGTGTTGTGGATTAGCGAGGTATCGAACTGCTCCGGGTTCGTTTCTCGCGACCCTTCTGGAATCCACTGCGGACAATAACAGTGGTACTGGTGATGATTCTGAAGCTCTCTTTTCTGCTTTCATGGATAACGGGCGTTCGATGAAGCAGGAGATTGGCGGGGATTTGGGCTATGTGGGATCTTATTCTGTGGGAATGGAGACTCAAGCTCATAAGGTGAATAATAATGGCTCAAATCTTGCTAGGCAAACGAGTTCTCCTGCTGGATTTTTCTCTGGTAGGTTTGTTAATTCATTTTCTTGAGGTTTTATTTTTCGTTTTCTTTAACGTTTTTTTTTGTTGCACTTCTTGCCGGATTTGCTTGTTTTGTTCATTGTTACTATGTTTTTACATAATTATGCTACTAATTTTTGATTCTGTATCTCAGTATATACAATGAACCCATGTGAGAACCAGAATAGGCAATACTATTTTCGAGCAATTCATGATTTGTACTTGTTTTTTCACTTTGTCATTCGTTGCCGGAATTCATTTAGGACAAGAAAATTTAGAACTTGGAGGATGACCTACTGGCTCCGTCACAGATTGGTTCTACGTTTAAATTATCTTGTACAAGTATTACCAACTGGATTCCTTGACTGAGAAACTCAAGATTCCTGTTTCAAGCAGACGGGAGTTTGGTGGGAATTGGTACAAGGGGTGATAGATCACATTTCAAATGGAAATGTTTTTATTTTTCATGTATTGTTGCTGCGCTGTGTATTAATTCATAATAGTCAAAATAGGCATAAGTTGTGTGTACTAATACTGGCTAAAACATGTGTTTTCACCTCAGGGTTAGGTTCAATGGGAGGGGTGGGAAATTACAGAGTCCAAAATCACGCAGAACCCAATTTGTCAAGAGGTGTGAACAATCAAATCAACTTTTCATCCTCCCCATCTTCAACCTCAAGATTCATGCCCACCATACCAGAGAACTGCAATGAGAGTATAGTTGCACGTAGCTCCGAGGACAAGCGGTCGGGACACAGTTCTCACATTATTGACAGCAGAGAATACGAGCCATGGAACGATTCCTCTTTCAATGGCTTGAAAAGAACTCGAGATGGTGATTTGAAGATGTTTTCTGGTTTCAATGGATTGGAAAATCAGGTCGAAATTTTGTCTGCTTCCATTCCCTTCACGTTTTTTTGGTGTGGTTCTATTGTATTCTGATTGTCATTTTTTTTAATCAGAATGACGAAACTAGGAAGAAGTCTCCAGGTTTAGTTCATCATTTGAGCTTGCCAAATACATCTACTAGTATGGCCGAAATGCAAAAGTTCTTGCACTTTCAACAAGACACCGTTCCTTGTCAAATCCGGGCCAAACGAGGTTTTGCCACTCATCCAAGAAGTATAGCCGAACGGGTAAATATCCTTTTGCATAATATAGAATCAAGCTTTTCATGTGGTTGTACGAACATATATAGCGATAGTATTTCAAATCTTTATACCGTACAACCATCCAAGCCATTAAAAGATATTTTCTATCAATAACTATAAAATTCAAATATTTTAAATCATTTAATTGTCTCAGTGTTTGGATTCAATTATCATACCATATACAGATAGAGTGCAAGCATTTGTTGCTCTGACATAAATCATCAAGATTATCTAAAGATCAGATGTAAAACTCGTCAAGATTTTGACGGTGAAAACATATTTTTCCTGGTTTTGTAGATGAGACGGACCAGAATAAGTGAAAAAATGAAGAAGCTGCAAGATCTTTTCCCAACTATGGACAAGGTACTTATTAAATATTGTAGTCCCGTTTGTTGGAAATACACTAGCAAAACCTGGTCATGTGCACCTCTTGTTAGGGGTGACATTTCCTGAATATTTAATAGTGACACAACCACAGTCAAGTGCTGCTTATGTGTGGCAGATGTGCGTGCACCAGGTGATCTTCACCTGATACCCCGATACTCCTGAATCGCCCCTATATGTCTACGGGGTTGGATGCAATGTGTTGGGGATCCAAGTGCAGGGATTTGTCCGTGCTTGAAAGATGCATATCAATCTGTATAGCATGGACAAATCTGCATGTTGGTGATCAGATTTCGGCAAAAAATTTTGTTGAACTTAGAATTTGATGAAAATGGTTAAATTTCTGTTGGTCGGATTAAACAAAATTTGATTCTATTGATTTCCTTTTCAGATTAAACTTCCTTTCCGTTCTTTTTTTCTTAATTTTTGTTTGTAATGTTGTTGATTGGCAGCAAACAAATACATCAGATATGCTAGACCTGGCAGTTGAGTACATTAAAGACTTGCAAAAACAAGTCAAGGTAAGAAAACAAATATATCCCTTTCAATCAAATGTCATCTTTTCACATGAAATGTCTCATCCATCATTTTCTTTTCATCTCATTCATCATTTTGTAGACACTCACGGATACGAGGGCGAGGTGCATCTGTTCACGAGGAACGTAAGCGACAAATACTACAGCGACTTAGTCGACTTTTTTGATAAGAATGCATAACTAAATGCAACGGTGCTGGACAAGAACATAACGATGATGTCGATTCATAGCTACCCGACGCGCTCTGGTTGCGATATTCTGCTGAAAATACGAGCATATTATGTGACTATGTGTTTAATTTAACCAGGTAAGTTGTGGAATTTGCAAGACATCTACTATATGGGAACTTGAATTGGTTCGCAGATACACTATGATTGTGTGTATTATGTGTTGGATATTTCGGTTCTAACAAATAATAGTTAGCAACCAAGTGGTTTTCTAAATGATGGAAAGTGAAACAAATTATATAAACGAGAGTGAGAGTGAGTTAATTTAGTTATTTTTTGTATTATTTTCCTCGTTTATATATTTTATATAAATGTGCACAGTTCGATTTAAAACAAAATCAGTTATCAAACAATTTTAACTATTTATATGTCACTTTAAACAAATATTTTGATTTTAATCTTGTATATATTCTCCACTCAATATGTTTATATATATACCATGACACAAACACCTACCTCTACACCCAAACGCACGAACGGTGTATGGTCTCTAAGCATAGCGCCTCTCCTTCGTGAACCATTCCACCGTTCTTGGACCACCATGGCTCATGGCTAGGACCCTTGAACATGTGGAAAAACATTCTTTCAAGTTGAGCCCTAGATCTCATGAATCCCAATTTTTCATTCCACCTTTTTCCTCTCTTGTCCAGCCCTTACATATGCATCTAGGGACACTTAAACATGTGGAAAAACATTCCTTCAAGTATCCCTACCATGGTAGCCCATTTGTGCCTCATAAGCAAGAGTTTTAGAAAAAGAAAACTCTAGTTTTGTGCATGTATAGCAATAAAAACGAAAATAAAAGTAGTGCATCATATTTTTCATGCAAGGATAATAAAATATACATAATATAGCGTGAAAGATGTTTGAAAGAATATTAAGACTTGCTTTTGAATTTATTACGCACGAAAAATGGCTTGCGATGCGAGGGACGTTGACGAGGGAAAAACCTTGCTGAAAATCTCCAAACTAGCGTGAATCTCCTCTCCAAAATTGTGGGTGTGGGTGTGGGTGTGGTTTTCTGCTGTGAAGAGTACTAGCTCTTTGAGAGATGAGGCGTGTGATTATGATGTTTTGAGGGTAGGGTTTCAGGCTTTTTATTCTAATTAAAACACATGGTGCAAGTTTAAACTCATTAACCAAGTATAATAGACCCATTAATCCCATTAGTTAATATTTAAAATATTTTGTTTAGAAAAATTTGTGAAAATATTAGCTGAGTTCTCAAAAGTTCTTATTTTTATTGAAAATTGATTGATGGTTTAAAATACGACTCTACATATAAAAACACCTCAAAATACCTCATTTTTTCAAAATTCCATATAAAATATATAACACATTAAACAATTAAAAATAATTATTTAATAAAATATTTTTCCTCATATGGTCCACGGTTTCCGTTCCTCGATCGCGTCTCGAATAACATTTAAAACACAATTTTATGCATTCTAACAGAAAAACATAATTTAAACATGTAAACATGAATCTCATAATTAATTCATGCCATTAAAATCATTTAATTGGTCATTTTTCATTTTCCCTAGATCTGCATGCAATTAGGTTACATTATCGCATTTTAGACCTTACAAATATGATGAAAAGTTTCTCAAAATGCTAGAATATAAGTCATTTGACGAGTCGAACTTTATTTTATATGAGAAGCCTGTTTTAGTCAAATAAAGGACTTCTATGAACCCGAAAGTTATTATTTTGAAAACGATTTTTGTAAACTTTTATTTTATATTTAAATGGACTTTAATGGGCCTAATTTACCTAGGACTAATAAGCCTAGTCATTTTCAAAGTTAGAGTCCTAAAAATTCTAAACTCTAGACTCATTTATCACCTAAAACACTAAATTATAAAATCAAATCCTATGCTTCTAAGACTCTCATTGGCCGAAACACTTCACACACACCACACAAAAATTTTCGAAACATTGAGAGCAAGATTCATGGTTGTTTGTCGCCCGTTCGCTCCTCTTCGTAACCCATGCTGACGATTGAATATTTGAGCGTTCTAAATGCAAAGACACGCTTATAAACTTTTTTTTTGCACCATTCAAATCATATTATGCATGATTTACGTTTTAAAACATGAAAATTATATTGATCAAATTATTTGACAGTTTGATGAATATATTTCAAAGTTTTGACGTTTATACGCATATATGAGTCATGTAATGGATTCCAAAGGGTACGCTGCCATTAGAGTATGATTAAGGGACATGAATGAAGTCTCTTAGGTATGAAACGAGGGATGGACAGTGCGTGACTAAAGAAGCTTGAGCACCTAGGGTTTCTAGGCTTACCATGGGTTTAAGGGGCATGATGGCTCGGTTAAGGGGGGGCATCCACACCAGGGCTTGGGCAGAGACCTTTACTGGCCGTGACGCGACTCTAGGAAGAGACCATGACACGCAGAACCCGTGGCTCTGTGAGGAGAAGCAACGCGCAAATCCTAGGAAACCTAGGGCTCGCGTGCGGCTTGACGAGAAGGGGAAAAGGGTGTAGCGTTGCTAAGAGCTGGCCAGGGCGGTGTGGCAGGGTCCTACGAGGGTGGTCAGGGGTCTAGTGTAGGTTGGGCTAGGGCCTGGACGAGGGTGGCTCGACGAGGAGTGAGCCGCGGCTTTGGGAATAAAGGAGAGGGGCGCACGACTTGGATGAGGGCTGGGGGCTGGTGCGCTGGTCGGGGCTAGTTCGGATATGGTCCATGAGGATCTGGGCAAGGTCTGATCCATGGTGGCTCGAGGGTGGCTCAGGTTTTTGGGAAAGCATGGCTTAGGAATAAAGGATGGGTTCGAAAATGGCTAGGAGAAGGAAGGTGGTTCGAACCGTGGTTCACGGGGGTTGGTACGTGGTTCGCAAGGGTATTTTAGTAATGAAAAGCTTATGTTTAAAATTTGGGAACAAAATATTAAGTTTGGATTTAATTCGGGTTTAAAATGCTTTACGATTTTGCTACTAAGTCATTAAATCGAAAGGCTCTGGTCTACGTCTAAGAAAAAATATAAGAAGTCAAATTTAAGCTTACATGGTGGTTCAGGATAGGTCCGAGTCAATAAAAGTAAAAAAATGTCAAAATTGGAAAATTCGATGTCCAAGGGTAAAATTGTCATTTTATGTCCCAGGTAATCGAAAGGTGTGGCAGTGTCCCGAATAATTATAATACATGCTAAATGATATTTTAAAGGAAATGATGATTCTGAAGCTCTCTTTTATGATATGTGCAAAGGTTGTACGATTTTTCCCGCAAATGCTATTTTAAAGGAAATGATATTTTATAAATAAATGGAAAGAAAAATTATTTTGAATGATGTGAATTGATTGTAACACCAAAGCTTTAATGACGATATCGTGAGGGAAAAAGACCTAGAGGGAGACCGTTTACGGGAAAAGGCACAGAGGGAGTCCGACGATCGTAGTTCCATATTTGACCACGACCCAGTGACGAGAGTTGCTGACGCCACCGCCCCCAGGTACTTGGTATAGCTAGACTGATTAGTAGACCATGATTATATGATATATGATAGTCACTTTCGAGAATCAAACTTCATCCAAAAATGATATACGATGATGAAAAACTTTCGATTTAATGATTCATAATACGAAACATGATTAGGGATGGCGATGGGCCGGGGCGGGGGCGGGTTTGCCATCCCTATCCCCATCCTCAAATTCCATCCACATCCCCATACCCGTCTCAATCTCCGCTTTTTCGGGTTTTGAGAATCCCCAAACCCGAAATTTCGTGGATCAACTTCCCATCCCCGCCCCCATCTCCGTTTCAAAAATATTAATATGACAAGACGATGACGNTCATACCCGCCCCGAACTACATCGGAGATTTAAAAATTTTCCGAACCCAAACCCGAAAAAATCGGAGATCCCCATCTCCGTTTCGGGTTTTCCCCATAGGGCCCCAAACCCATGGAGAAAGTTGTCATCCCTATACATGATCACAAGTTTTTACGCCAACTTATTTTATTAAAAGATTTATTTTAAACTTGCATGTGTCTATACATGTATTATTTGTTATTTGTGGTTAGAACATGCTGAGTCATTTTAAAGTTGCATGAGGGACTTTTATTTTCCACATTAGATTAAAATTTAAAGTTTTGAAGAAAAGATTTTGAGGATGATTTTATTAGAGATTTTATATTTTATTTTGAAGTTTAGTTCTGGATTATTTTAAAATTTATGCATTTAAGATTTTTAAATATTAGTTTTTATGTTGGATGGTTTTGAAGTTAGAAAAAAATGTTTATAAAAAAATTTCATAGTATTTATTTAAATTTTAAAGTTAAAAGTAAGGGACGTTTCAGAATTGCATCTCACTATTTGTACATATTCATCACCTTCTGATGTAAACGAGAAATTCAATTTCCTTAGTGAGTACACAAAGAACAACTGCTAAATTATGATATCGAATAATATCAGTCAACCATAATTTCAAAAGATGGAGCTCAATTGCAACCTTTTGCAACCATCACGTACTTTTGCCTCATGTTTGATGAGGGTCCAATAATATGTTATACTCTCTTCACGTGTCGAGCCCGACCCATCAATGTTGAACATTAAAGGACGGTCGTCATGAGATCCCCAAATAATATGAGCCGAAGTCATGTGAGTTCCACGTAGTTAACATCGAGTATGTCAATGGAAGTCACAACTTTCCATCGTCCACGTCCACCAATAATATGACTCACACACTAATTGCGAATAGCTTTCATCATGCAACCACCAGTGATGAAAGTCAAGGAAATATTAAACTTTATTTTAATTTTCTTTTTAATGGGCTTAATTTAAAATTTGAATCTTATTCGAAATGATTTTTTTTTTCAAATTTATCTCATCATTAATTTTAAAATCTTGTGTCATGTTTATTTGTATGTTTGTCAGATTTATGCAACTCTTGTTATTATATTAACACTAACGTAGATATCGATTATTTGTAATATATCTCATTCATTATAAATAATAAATGATGATCGATAATTAAGAGCTAATTGATTCTAATATACACCTAGAAAATTGGTCAAATCTCTCGACCATCATTTTACCATATAATATCATGTATTATATTAAATTCATAAAATCACGTATTATCATCAAATCATACAATAATTAGAAATAATTTAATAATTAATTCAGTAATAATTAAAATTCTCGTAAAACATCTTTTACAATAAATAATTAAAATCCAATTCGAAGAATTCCATAATTTTAACAAAATTTCGTGAATTTGATTAAATTTTCATAAAATTTAAATTGAACCCAAAAATTTTGGAAAATTCAAAAATCGACCTTAGCCCATATAATTTGAGCCCGAAGGGGGCAGGGCTGCCCGAGACACTTTCAGACACATTGTCCGTCTGCCCGCCCGCTGCTAGAATATTTCAGGCAACCGCCCATTTGCGCAGCAGATTTTTGTAGAAAAATATTTATTTAAAAGGGATATGGCAGTCACCACTATACGAGAACACAAAAAATAATTTTTCTTTATTTGAAAAAAAAATCATTTTCTAGGGGGCTCCGATTTTCTGAATAATCTTATACGGTTAGAAATAAATTATTCAACATAATTCAAACAACAAATCATATGATACAGAATAAACTAGCTCTGATAACACTGTTGGTATACCGTTTTTTCGTACCCAAGACGCGACGGAAGTTTACAAAAAATTGACGTTCAAAACGTTTATTAGGTGTCGTATGATTTAAATAATTCATAGGGAGTTTAGATCTGATTTATCTTTGCATATTAAACGTTGCCTCCTATTATCTCGGTGTTTAAGCAGTAATAACTCTTCTTGTAAATCTCTACGAATTTTTTTAAGTCTTCTAATCAGGTCCACAATCAAAAACATTTTTCCTCGTATAGATCACACTAAATATCTAAACGAAATTTTCGTCGAGATTGGATCGTCGGAATTTCAGAATTCTGGCGGCGTTGTGGAGGCGTCTAGGCAACGACGCAGTGGAAAGAATTGGATAAAAATATATTCTACAAAATATAATGGTGACAGATTTTTCTTGTGAGGAGAGAGATGAGATAAAATTTTAGTGGAAAAAAATTATGTGTAAAAATTATGTTATTTTATATTACTCTTAATGAAATANATATAGCAGTCACAATACTAAAATTATTATTTTATTAGTAAATTCTAAATTTACTAAATAAATTGTGAAATCATATAATCTCGATCGATGATCAGACAGCGTCGATGTATCGATTGGACAAATCTCGTTCATATAACAAAATTTTCCACTTATACATTTTTAGTAGCTGCTAGTTTTGTGAACTCCTTCACTAAAACATGTCGTTCCACTCTCCTCACTTAATTAGTTGTTAAAATAACTTTCATGTCTTCAATTACATGGAATCAATTTATAAACTCATTTATAAGAAATTAGTTTGATCTCCATTAAACTACAATGTGAATTTGACTATATCGAGGGAACACAGAATCCAATACTTGTATGGCCCTCAATAATTTAGAGATACAGCTCAAATTCATATGATTCAGAATAACATTTATTTTTATCTGTGCTTACCCTAATTAGCATCATTCTTTTCATCAACTCTTTGATCAAGAATGTCAGAACTCAAGTCTGATTATATCCATAAGATCATGGTAAAACCGTCTATTAGCATCGCTCTATGATCCCCTATGTATTATTGATTGTGTCTGCAAGAATCTTAATTTATGATTAGCGTCCAATACGATCTCTTCAACTCATATATCCCGATCGAATATGCAATCATGGGTATATCGAGAGTTGCAAATGAATTCAATAACGATATGATGTATTTTTGAGTAATAATAGTGATATGGTATAGGCAACTGAGGAAACACCTTTCCAAAATAAACATGTTTTACTCTGACCTGTGATTCATTGCAATATTAATTCATCAGATCATATATGATATCTTCACCCGTAGAAAAGTGGTGAATCTCTTACTACAATGCATTGGATCTTATGTGTTTCAAAACTACATCCAACCTCGTCATCTTATGAACCCCTATGGAGTCGGTAAACGGATCAAAATGCATACTAGTACGTAGAACATCTACATTGTCCCGGGTAAAATAACTAATAGTGTCCAACCATAACCACGAACTATTTCACTCGATAAGTGATAACCACTTGGAAAATCCGACAGAGAGTTGTTCAGTGCATTATCAAATGATCATCCATCGGTATGCTCTTACTATTGAAACATGACGTTTACCTTACAGATGCTAGTCTCAAGCTCAAGTGACCTATATTCTAATTTTAGGCAGTGGAATCTACTAAGAACCTATTTAAAATATATGGTACACTTTCTAATGAATTTCATGATCTTACATTGAGAGAAAGATCTCATTGTACATTTATTATATTCAAGGATTTTATCTATGCAGCTTGTATAGGTATACAGAAATATTAAATGTCATAATTGGATAAAATCATAAAATATTATTAAAATAAAAATTTATTTTACGTAAGAACCAATAAAATCTAATTCACAAGTTGGTTCGCTGGACCCGTTGTAAGGGCCTAGAAATCCTTACTTGAAAATTTGCGGAAAAATTTAAAATTTTCTTTTAAACTAAATGAAATATCCAGTTCATAAAATAAACTGTTAAATAATGTATCATGTTTAAAAAAATAGCAGCGGAAGAAATTAATGTTGTAAAAATAACTGTAAAAAATTTTATCCAACGGTAGATAAAAATGTTTGAGCGATAACAACAATAAATGCTAAAAAGTGAGGTCCTCGGGTCCCACTACTGCCGACTCGAGCTGGCTCACTGATCCCCGCCCTCGGTCCCGGCATCATCAGTACCTACAACAATCAAGTCTAGTGAGCCTAAAGACTCAGCATGCATATATCGTAAATAACAAGTAAATAAATAATAAAGTCGCATGCAGGTGAAAATTTCCTGTCATGAGGTGTAACGTAAAATATCATTTCAATGGTAATTATAGTACGTGCATAACTGAAATGAAAATATCATAGTGAAAATGTTTGCTCCTTGGAGCCCTGTAATGAAATAACTTGTAATAATTTTCTGGTGAGATTATGGTCTACGCAAGTCGTCCCTGAACTGAACTGAACTGAACTGACCGGTAACTGGCGACCGGGCTGGTAACTGGCGACCGGACTTAATAATGTATGTCTGATCAGACTACTGCCACAGTATACTGGGTGAAACAACTGAACTGACCGGTAACTGGCGACCGGGCCGGTAACTGGCGACCGGACTTAAGCATGATAGTAAAGTGACCACAAGCAATATCGCATAAATCTCAAAATGAATATTTGCACGTAATATAATTAACTAACATAATTATTGAAGAGCGACAGCGATCTTCTTGCGATAAAATCATGTACTTGCGATATTTAAAAATACCTATATGGCTTGATTGAAGAGCGACAGAAGATATAAACATGCCTTGGTTTGTTTTGACAGAAAACAAACGAAATAACGACGCGGCGCGGTGGAGACGGAGTGTTCTTCACTTTCTCACTTTTCTCTCTTAATTCCTTTAAACCAAGCATGCACCATAATTATTATAATGGCATAAAAATCGTAAACGTGATGCATGAACATTTAAAATATTATGATTTGTGATCAGGGCACTGCCAAGACTAAAATCTCACCCCGGGTGCAAAATGACCATTTTGCCCCTAGAAACCCAAATATTATCGTTTTAACCCTGGACATCGAAAATTGACCCGAAGCTTACCAAACTCTTTAAAATGTCCCAAAACATTATTAAAAACATTCCTAGATGTAAACTCAAGCCAAGTTCACAACTTAACCGATTCGTTTTAAAACTTGGACCGGGGTCCCGGTTTTAACTCGAATCGAACCGAAACTTAACCAAAACTTTCCCCAACCTTTTATCATCTTTTAAAAAATAAACATTATAATGGTCCTAAAATCTTATCCTCAAGTCCTTCATCTTACGACTGATGATCCAGCAAGACATGCAATTCTCGGCCACCCATAACACATTTCCTATCACAACACATGGCCCCCAATACTTAATCATTCGGTCCCCTCCTAAACCCCACCTGTCCAGCCTTTAAGGCACACCTTAGGACCTTAATGAACTCCTAAACCAAGCCTAAACGATGATAATTCCAGAAATTACCCCAAAATTCTCGGCCCTACCTTAATTGCACTCTATTTCCTCATCCTCCCAAAAACTCACTTTGCTAGCCTACCCCGACTGCACCAGCCCTAAACCAGCCTGTCATGGACCTAGACCAGACCCTAAGGAACCTATTAGAACCAAGCCACCAGCCCCATGCACGCGGCTATCTTCTAAGAACCGAGAATCAACAAGAAGACTCCTACCGAGACCAACTCGCCTCTACCTGGCCCGATAGATTGTCCAGTCACTCCAGCGCGGTTCAAGCCGTTCCAGGCCCCAACTCAGACCCACCAGGGTCTGGTTCAGGGCTGGAGAAGGCCCTCGCACCGCTAGTGTAGTAGGAAACCATGGAACGAAGCTCCTCACACCCGATCGGCCCTCACCCTTCATCATCAAAACCTGAACAAACTGTGCACACCAGCACGTAAGCCTCTACAACCATGGACTGTACAGGCCCTTGAAAACATTATATAGCAGCCCCTTGCACCACATATCAGAAAAACGTGAGTGACACTCATAGAAACGAGCCACACATAAAAACCGAATAGATCTTACATGGAAATGCTTAGATCGAAACATTTTATGCATGAACAACATAATCAGTAAATAACACGGGTATGATGCAGAAAAATGGTGCAAAACGTGCCTGATGATGTTTCACGTAAGGGTAATGAAGATCGAACGCGCCGGAGAATTAATCGATGCAAGAACAAGTGCTAGCCGAGCCTCTCAGCTGGTGTTTTCTCTGAAACCGAGGGAGAAGAGCTTTGAATGGGGGGTGTCGGCTGTGGAGAGGGGATTAGGTTTAGTGGGAATGATTAGGGCATAACCATGTGTTAATTATATAGTTAATAATTTAGTTAATGGACCTTAATTTTTAATAAAGAGAATTTTAAGCCCAACAAGCTTAAAAGTAGGCCCATTAAATCTAAACGCACTCCCGAAAAACATTTCGTGTTGGGAAGATTTTGAAAATATTAGCCGAAACCTCCAAACGTCCCCCGATTCGATAAAATTTGTGAATCGTTAAAAAAAATAAAATCATGAGGGTAAAAATATCCAATAAATCCTATTTTTGAAAAATACACTTAAAAACATTTTAAACTAATTAATAAAATTAATCATGAAATAAAAATAATTTTTCTGATACTTCTCCGGTCTCCAATCCTCGATTGAACGTGAATGCACCTAGAAACCCTAATGCGTGAACTTTTAAAATTTCATGAATTAAATCCTATCATGCATGAATTATGCAATAAAATGCATAAAAATAATTAAACACAATTTAATGAAATAAACATGAATTTAATGCTTTAAAATTTTTAATTAAAATGCCAAGGAAATTCAATAACTTGCATGCATGCCCACTTTTTAAATTATATTTACTAACGTGCTAAATTACCACTTCTTAAATAAGTCTTTATAAACTTGTCTCAATACTCCATCTCCAATCCGGCCTCACTTATTTAACTGAAAAGGTGACAATTAAACTACTACGTAAAATAAATAAATTTAAGGAAAAGAATTTAAATACTCATGCAATAAAATCATTTTAATTTAAATACTAAAAATTATGCATGGCTTATACGTAGTCTACGTTACGGGTTCTACAACTCTCCCCCCTTAAAAGAAATTTCGTCCTCGAAATTAAAACTCACCGAATAATTCGGGGTACCGACTCCTCATCTCTGGCTCAGACTCCCACGTAGCTTCCTCCTCTGAATGGNAAAATACTAAACAACGGGCTTAAAAAGGAAATTTTCAAGATGAATCGTTGAACCCAGGATGCAAAATTCATGGCTGCAGAGACCGGGCTTAGCCCAGTTGGTTGGTCTCAACCTTCCCTCCCCCTAGGTCATAGGTTCGAGTCCATTTGTAATAAAAAAAAAAATGTGGCTGCAAACGGCACCAAGTGATTTTAGATTGTGGCCACTTCACAAGCCTATCACAAACATGGTTANCTCGGCTCTGTGAAAAACTAATTCATGATCGTTCGTTAAACTTATCGATTCAAGCTTCATCTCAATTTCAAGCTCCATAATTTTATCAAGCTTAAGAATCTTAGGCTCGTAAGCTCGCGATCTCGATCTCGAGGTTGGTTCGTTCATGTCGAAATCGAGCTCGACTAGTTAGTTAGACCTTGAGTAGACGTAATAATTGGATTGTCTCACATCGAAATTTAAGGTCAAGGTAAGTGATTTAAATGCTATAAAGATAAGCATACATCTATAAATTCTCATATTTTAATTGAATTTTTTTGTAAAAGTGCTCGATGAGTTCGTTTTTATCTGGTTCATGTTCATACCAGATCTGAGTTAAACATTTGGTATTATGTTTAAACATGCATACAACACAAAGTTGGATTCGTACAGTGAGAGGACGAAAAATATGATGATAAATTAAAGATAAGGTTGATGTAGTATTCTTTTAACTTTTATTATAAAGTTTGAGTCAAATATTGGATTGTTCATTCATCGCAATTATGAATTTTTTATGCTTAAATTTCAAGAAATTGAAGATAATTTCTGCCATACTAGAAAGTAACATAACTAAATTGAACCCAAAAACTGAGAGCGAATATTATTGATTGGGAAGGTGCGAACCGACCAAAATTCTATAGATAGGAATCCCACTTCTCTAGTTGTCTTTACATCCCAGTCGCATAATATTATTTTCCTGGAAAATTACACCTAGTTTTGATATCATAACTTTTATTTTGAAGAAATTGAAAATAAATTAATATATAAATTCCTATGTATAATTTTACACACATAGGAAGGCTAGATCATAAAAGCTGATGCCACGATATTTATGATTGTCCTCATTATACTAACACATATTTTTCTAACATGATTATGTTCTCACTCGTACGTTTCCTAATAAACTTCACAAAAAAGCACTTATCTCACAATTGTCTCAAGTCAAACAGACTTAACTTTAAAGTTTCTAATTATAAACTTCCGGAAAAAAAAATATTCATTGTTTATATGAGTAGTATCTGTCGACTGTTTTAAGAAGTCCTCAAATGCGCACTCTCATACATGCATAATTTTGGAATCTCTCTCATATGTGATATCGATTCATTCATGTTCTTTTTCCTATAAGTACGTCAGGAGCCGTTTCTTGTCTGTACTATCCCATGACATCGGCAATCATTTTTCGATCTCATCGTGGGTGTATCACACCACACCAAACCAGGCATATTGGATGCACGATAGCATCTAATTAACCGTATTTAACAAATAAGAAAAAATATCAAATAGATCAATAAATGAGTACAGGCACACAGAGGCATGCTCCAAACGTAAAATTGCATTTATTTATAACTGAGAAACTATCTGGAATTAAAAAATATATAGCGGATGAATCGACTTTATAAACTTTATGTTCTTATGTACAATAATGTTTGATCCAAACATGATCTTCAGTGAAATGCTATATATATCTATTATGACGTTTACATGCCCTTCTCAGCAAACGGAAGGTACAAATAATTTAATTACTTTCTAACTCAAAATTGCTCAGCCAAATCATTTCAGCTCCAGAGAATTTTAAGGGTCATAATTTTCATTACCTTAAGATTCCAAAAACCTGGCGCTGCCGTAGGGATCAACCTGATGCACCTGCAGCAGCCTCTTTATCAGTTTCCCCTTGCTCTTCTTTAACAAACTCCTCGATTAATTGGCGCTGCCTCTGGGTCAAGTTGCTAACAAGAAGGTAATAGAAGAACAAATTAGTCGAAATAGATGGCATTCTCTTGAGGAAAGTAAAAGTACAAACCTTATTCGTAGTATTATTTAATGCGAATTTTTAGATGCTAGTGGAATATGAAATTTTTATATGAAGTTCTGTCTTTGCCCTCAAATATACTGGTTGTCATCTGGCATTTAGTAATGACTCATTTTTACTTCAAATAAAATAGTTGCATAGAAAATGAACTTGTAGATTAGAGAATGAAACAAATGAAATTGGAAATGGACAGTTTCACACAAGAAAACGAGAGAAGAGCTACACCTACTACTGCCAAGGTACTTACGTTGGAATGCTGACGGTGAAATGAACATACTGATCTCCAAATGAAAAGGAGTTTCTGACTTTAATACCTAAATACACAACATTACGAATATTTAGTCCTAGATGGATACATCGTATGCAACCATTTGGTGCAAAGTATAAGATATTAAATGATTAAACATCGTTGTTTTATCTAATGTTTGGTTCAAAGTTCTACAAATGATTAGAGAGCAATATCCTTATATTATATAGCTTTCATCATCATATCTCACGAATCAAATAGCAGAAATAAGGAAGAAAAAGGTAAGACAAGTACAATTTATTGATTTTTTTATTTTAGCCATATCACCATAAAGTCGGGTAGAAGTAAATGTATAAGCAAGATAAATTCCTCATAGAATTAAATGGCACTTAACTCTTAAGGGCAACAAATAGCTACGTCTAAATTCTAATGGGGTTCAAACAATTATCTATGCACTATCTTAGCAAAAGCCAATAACTAGGAGTGCCAGCTGTATATACATGTTGGGTTGGTCTGAACCCTCCATCATTTGGCTGGTCTTTTCCTTTAGAAAACACAAATATATATTCCCAGGAAAATTTCTACCTTTTTTCCTCAAGACAACCTTTTGGCCAGGTTGAGTGCCAGGACGAACCTACAAACCAGAAGTAGAACCAGACTCAGAAACCCAAGAAAAGGGTAATGCAATAGAAAATGAAGTAAGAGTAAAGCATCCTACACCAAAAAAGCATTTGGGACTAAACCCATTACCAAAACCCTCTCCAAATATAACCCAAAACAGAAGACAGAAAACTGAAAAGTAGATCCAAAATCTCATCTGAAGGAGGAAGTCAAAAATGAGGATAGAAGAGACACCACTATAACAAGAAATAGATCACTAAAGAAACCTCAGACAGACCTTAAGGACAACATCCCCAGTCAGGGTGGGCACCTGGATGGTTCCTCCAAGTATTGCCTGCAAATAGAACTGTTCATTAGCTAACCGAGATAAAGAAGAACTATTTTCCAAAAACCAACAGGTCATCAAGCCTGAGAAAATAAAAACATATAGCACAGTACGTCTTAATGCAAAGAATTTGCTATTAATACAAATTTAAGATAAATGAAAATCAAACAACTTATGGAACAATTTTCTTGTTCTACTAGCAAAATGTAAGAAAAGAGTGCTTGATTAGTATTACCTGAGTGATGCTCAAAACAGCATCAACATGGATATCAGCCCCTTCTCTGCGGAACACTGGATCTTCTCTGACCTGTAAAATGCATCCATCCAGGCTTCAGAGTTCAGTGTGTATGTTTCCAACCACATTCGAGCTACCTTATGCAGAGAAACAAAAACAAAAAATCCAGTAACATATCTAAACAAGGACCTTGATCATAACATAAAGATCACCAGGTTGATTCCCATCAGGATCCGCTCCACCACTTCTGGGAACCTTAATAGTTTCGTTGTTGTCCACCCCTGCAAATCACCGATGTAGAATCAAATGAATTTTTTTTTATGGCTAGGACTTTATCGTACACACAAATAAATACAAAGGAATGAAGAACCATATAGCTCTCAACTCACATTTCGTAAATTGTTACAGTTCAATTTTTAATCTAGACCAACAAGCAAAAAGCCGAGTTCCAAACGACTATTGAAGGTCAGCCACAAGCCCACAACCGGAAATCAATTCCACCATGAAGAAAGATTCAAACATAATGGAAAATTTCACAAGCTTTTTATTTTACACTTCAAAGAGAGGACTGAATTTGGTTAACTACCAATGAAACTAAACTGATATTTCCATCCAAACAGCAGTAGGTTAGACTACATTAACTGATTTAGCAGGCAATATCAAGGTGCATCTTTTAAAACTCCTTTAACACTGAGTTTGATGAAAATTATGTACATCAAATTTCCAAAACAGAAGGAAACTGATGACCAGAAACGACACTGCTGGTTAAAATACAAATTAAAACACAAATAATGACTGAATTTTCTGATAAACTCACCTGCCATGACATTCAATGTAACTGTTTTTGGCCCTCTCAATACTCGCTTACCCTTGCAGGACTTGCAGAAGCTCTGATTCAAATTTAAAGTCAGAAGATATAATTATTCTATATAGTTTATTTTCATTCTCTCGATTTAACCAACAGTAATAAAAAATCTATCATAATTGCAGATTAGTCATGGCCGCATATGCATAACTCCAAGCCACAAACAACTTTCAAGAGTTATAAATTATAATCAGATATCTCTTAATAGAATCAAGAATTAATTTAGACTCGATTTAAGTTTAAACAAAAAGCAAAATGATATGGTCAATATCTTCCGACATTAGGCATCACAAGTCACAACGGTTGTTAACATAAAAAACTGACTTAATACCATGATCTAGACAATGTTAAACAGTTCAATTTATTAATCCTATAACCCGGGGATCATATGCCAGTATGAGAAAACATTATCCTTTATCCAATTCCATGAATGTAACAGACAAACCTAGGGTATACAATAACTCTAGTAAAATCACGATCATCCCTATCCTCTGAAGCCATTTTTTAAACCACCCAGATAAATGATAGATCCTCATGAGGGCACAGTACATCAAAGCACAAGAAAAAACCACAAAATATTCGGTGGGTGTGTAAAAAAATAACAATCATAGAACAAGAGGCCATACTGATGCAATTTTCCCAGCTCCTCCGCAACTTGGACAAGTAGATTGAAGTGTGAAAGGACCGTTTTGTGATACAATCTGGGTTGGCAAACAAAAATATTAATATGAATATCAGTCAATTTTCATAGGGAAAAAACTTAAATGGTAATGCGTTCAGGAATTCACAAGGTAGTGAGGCCAAAGGTACCCACCATGCCAGAGCCTCTACAACGCTTACAAGTTTCAGGCCGGGTCCCAGGAGGGACACCAGTTCCACCTAACGCACAAAAGAAGAATTATTGAAAGCTGAGTCATGACAAAACATAGCGAAATAACAAGACAATTGAACCTTGGCCTTCTTATCAAGTAACTCAAAATCAACTTAACAAAGTTAGGATTCAAAGAAAATGCATAAAGCCAAAGAATCCAGAAGGAAAACATAGTTGAAAATTGATGCATGAGAAAACATAGTGAAAGAATAATTCAATTGAACCTCGACCTTCTTGTCATGTAACTCAAAATCAACTTAAAAAAGTTATGATTTAAAGGAAATGCACAAAGCCATAGAATCCAGAACGGAGCAACATGGATTCTGAAGTTGTCGTAGGAAAGATATAAGCCAATACCACAAGTTTCGCAAGCCATATCAGTAAGGATTGATAGAGTTCTGGTACATCCCTGAACAGCTTCCATAAATGATAGTTCAACAGAAACCTGCACCAGCGTCTCGTATTAAGAGAACATATTAACAATAAACACTAAATTTGCCATCGATGGGTAGACAAAAAGTTTTAACCTTGACGTCCTCACCACCCATGTTCCTATTGAAGATGTTGAAAATCTGATTGCAATAGATCATAACAAAACAACACACAGATTAGATCTTTCAAACACGAGAAGAAACCATAAAGAAAACTGAGGCAAAAAAGTCAAGATTAGGATATGCAACAGTGATAACATGTTAAGGTCCACAGTCTTGAAGTCGATGGTTACCAGTTGAAACTTGAACCTACGTCCATGGATAACTTATACATCTTCTTTCATCATAAGCATCACTGAGTTCAGTAACTCTAATTTGATTAGACCATACTTTCAAAACATCAAAGAAGCTAATTGTGAATTTATGTTCTATCACCGCAAAACACTTTTCAGCCCAAGTGAGGGAGCATTTAAAATCTACTGATTGGTGAGTTCCACACATGCAATATTATATATCAGGCTTCCGAAGAAAAAAGGGAGGTGATGGTCAACAATGCACCCCCATATACAAAGTTCGTTACTCCACAAAAACTCTCACCAAGAAAAGCTAGTTTGTAGCAGAATAACTAAATTCTACTTCTATATGTCTTAGCCATTGTATCTTCTTGCAATTTCTGGATACCACCATTCTAGTAAGTCTATTATAAGACTGCAGCAGTGTATCGCCATTACAGCAGCTTCACTCCCTAACTCATCCCAATACCCTGATCAATTACAACTCTCATCATACCTTTAGCAGTGCGGTTGAATTAGGAGTCCAAGACATTTTAGAAAGCAATGATAGCTATTCATGAACAGCAGAAAGATAATTTAAGGTTATAAACTTACATCTGCATTTTTAAAGATGTCCTGAAAAGGATTAAAACCAGCTCCTCCAAATGGATTAAATCCAGGATCTCCACCTTTACCGGCTTGTTCAAAAGCTTCATGACCAAGCTGTTTAATGGGCATTTTTTTCAGATTAAAACACTCAAACACGAAATATCGAAATTTTAAATGCAACTAAAAAATGGAGAATGAAGTCTTCCTCCATGCACACAAGTAATTAATTTACATCGCAGGTATAGTAGATTTTTGTCATCACATGCAACACTATGTAAAACGTAGAGTTCAGGTACAACTCTCAGCAAAGTTGCACACTTAAAGTCTGTGCAGGCATTAGGATTCTATTTGTACATGTTTTAAATAAGATGGATTCGATTGTAACAAAAATAGATGGAACACAAAATTTCTTTAAATTAAGGACTTGTACATTGCACAAGCTATTTTAATTTTGAATTTTGCTTGGAAAATTTATGTAGAGAAAGAAAAGTGGGGGAAGACTTACGGCAAAAGTTTTCATATATAGATATATCCATCAAATATTCAGCACTCCGAAATATGCCAGGAAAAGTCACTTGTAACGCATGCGTAGTACATATAATGACTATTATGTTAGCTACACTACTTTTACGAGACAATAATAAATACAGAGTCAACAAGTCATAAAAAACAGTTGGAAACAACAATAAGAAATAAGGAAAAAAATTGAGACAATAAATAAAGCCATATTTTATTAGTTTTTTCTATATAATTCAAACTATATCAGCATATCCCTCCTTTAAATTAGGAATACATTAAAAACATTTAGTAGCTGTTTACATCTTTCATATTTACCATATGCAGATTTGCACTTCTATGATTTCACCTTTTAAACTTCACTTCATCTAATTTTTTCTTTTCCTCTCTAAATCAAAAACAAATTCTAAAATTCAATTTTGTCTGAGGAGTTCAATTAAACGACAACCTTAATTAATTTGAGAATGCCATACAAGAAAATAGACCTCTAAAATTAGATCCTACACTGAGAAGGAAGAAAACTACAGCATCTCAAATCATTTACTACATAGCATAGGAAAGAATATTATGAAAGTTGCCGTAAATGGAGCCATGGCTGCAGACTTATAAAGTTAAACATAAGACTTGCAAATTTAAAGAAACACATTACTTGCAGAGAAATATATATTTGAGACCTGATCATATTGCTGGCGCTTTTCTTCATCTTTCAACACCTGCCAAAATTTTGGATGGAAAGTTCGATAAAATACGCAAATCTAGGAGCTTATGCCGAAAATGCCAATGCTTTCAAAGTGTACCTCATAAGCCTTTTGAACTTCTTGAAATTTCTTTTCAGCTTCAGGGTCATTTTTATTTGTATCTGGATGTAACTTTTTTGCAAGCTGCAAAATCGAGGAAATAGCTAAGAGTGTGTGGGAGTAAAAAGAAGAGAGAAAAAATAGGAGGGAAGCTCAGAAGAAAAAAAGTGAAGAAACACGAATATACCCCATAGTAAGCTTTCTTGATTTCAGATGCCGTGGCATTTTTACTGACGCTGAGTACATCGTAAAAATCTCTTGACAATTGCGCTATTAAGAAAAGGCAGACGGAGAAAAAAAGGAGATCATAGAATAATTCAATCGGTCAACCTTACAGTTGAAAATTGATATGGACTCCCAAACATAAATTAGAACCAACATGAACAGGATATTGACAAAGGCTAATTGCAGATTGAGCAACTTAAAGGTTCATTGAGAGTTTTTATTTTTCAGGATTAAATTCATGTGATAAAGAAATAAGTAGACTTTTTATAGTTAATCAATATATCCCATTATGGTCGCATAGCTTCCGCTAACCGGCGCACTTAGTAGGCATGCAGCATGCTCTTCATAGTTCATGGTTTGAAGGAAATATAAAAAAGACCTAGAAACTAAGGTCGAGTCATTAAGGAACAATCAATTAATGCTGCTAGTGCATTATCTAGTCAATTAAAAATTTTAGTTGATACAAATAGCTAACATAGATATTTAATAATTTTTCTTTAACAATTTGATATTAGTCTAACAATAACATGTAGCTTCTTGTAACAAACTAAAATAAATTACAGTATCTCATTTATATTTTTCATCATGAATAATATCTCATTCCAAACAAACAAATTACAAGTAACCTCCAAAGCAAAGAAAAACACACAAGATTGACAAAATAACATGTGAACGATACCAGTGGCATGAATTGACCGCGCTGCTCCCAGATTATAATTCAATAATCCTAATCTCAGCCAATGCTTTTCATCATTCTCTGCATTGCATTAACAAAAAAAGCATCAGAAACACATGACTCAAGCCAGAAAATTATAATGAGTAAGAAAATGGAACCTCGGACATAATTTCAAGTACCATTTCTAAAATTGGAATTAAAAAGGGCCCTCGACCGATCGCACAATGCCGAGCTGAAGCTCCTGCAGTCCCCTTTCAATGAAGATTCATACAACTGCAAACCAATCAAAGAAAAATAAATAACCATTTTAAAAAAACAACACATGTACAGCAAAACGTAACATTATTCATAAAGACAACATGAGAATGATGCATACAGAGGGAGAGGAATTGCGAAGGAGCAATGAATGGAAGGAGCGGCGCGCGAGCCGGAAGCCGTGGCACCGAACCATGAGTTGGTATCTGTACACCGCGAGATAATTAAAGCCCTAGAGAAACCCTGATTGTTATTCAATTTGGAGAAGAAGGAACCCACGGCTCATGGAAGGTTCTAGTGGGGAGTGGAGATGCCGAAAATGATCAAAGAACCGAACCGGTCCGGTTGGTTTGGTTTTGTGAAACCGAGTTTTAATAGTTTCGGCTTCAGAGTAATGTGGTTTAATAAATTTGTATTGCTTTGAACATATTGGATCGCGGAAGAGAAGACAACGATGGATAATATAAGAATGATAAATCAATATATTTATGTTAAAATAATAATATAATGGTGCATAATACGAATCATTAACAGAATTTGAGATAGGAAAATAATAATATAATGGTGCTCAATACGAATCATTAGCAGAATTTGAGATAGGAATTGACAAAATAAAGATGTTTTATCCTAATAACAACGTAATTAAGACTTAGAGTTAGATGTGATATATTTTAGTACGAAAATTATAGTCTTAAAATATAATATCACAAAATTTAAGATTTTTAAATTTAAAAATGACTTGTCAATTCATATTATCTTTTATTGTCTTATTAACAATCTTTAAAGACAAAAATATTGTATCATAACTTCATTCATATATCTCTTTAATTTTTAAAATTATGATATTTCTCTTCTTCATTTCAAATCATAATATGATTTTTTGTTGCTTTTTACGATATTATATTTATGTACATATAAATCAAATTATTATTAATTATTAAAACACAAAAATTCATGTGAGATGGTCTCATGGATCAATTTTGTGAAACAGATATTCTATATGAGTCATCCAATAAAAAAATAATACTTCTTATGTCAAATATATTAATTTTTTATATATAAATATGGACATGAGTGATATGTCTCACGAATAATGATCCGTGATACCATCTTATGAAAGACCTACTCTTATTAAAAAGACCATGTGCAGGTGCAGTAATACATATAAAGGATTTCCTTACCCTTTCTCCTTGGTTCAACATTGAGAAGTGTAGGCAATACATGGTTTTTTTCAATCCATCCTTTTCCATTTTCAAGACATAAAACCAAATATTGGAACAATATGTCCAAAATGTATTAATTTCATTTTTTAATTATTTGACATAATAATTATTTTTAACTTAAATTTTTTTTATTTACAATATGTTCTAATATTTTCAAAATACTCCTGTCATTGAAAACTTAAATATTGTTTAAGTTGTATCGTTACCTCGATATTTTTATATCACGCGACAATCAACATAATCACATTTTCCAGTAAATAATTTTTTTAAAAATATTTTTACGAGACTTCGAAATTAAATACATTACATAGCTAAGAGTTTTGTGTCTGTGGAATATGCTAAAGAGCATGATGTTACAGTTTGCTTGTAAAACACATCAAATATTATGCTTTTGGATGGATATAATGTACTGGTCTACCTGATGATGGACAGAAAATACTAAGACCGATCGCAACCATTTTCTGAAAAGATTTACGTTTTTTTTCCCCCAAAAACATCAAATGAATGTTTCTTCGATACTTTGCATGCTCAGAGCAAAATAGCATGCATGCAAGCCAAGTTCAAGCTAGTGATTCTGGCAATCTATCAAAACTCAAACTCAAACTCGAGAACACGTGATCGGATCGTTGAATGAGTCTAGTTCATGTATGACACTGGTGGAAGTCGATTCAACTCATGCGTGAGTTTTTAAAAGGTCTCTATTCTCCTCGAGGGAAGGATCAAATCACTGCAAAAAAATCAGGAATACTAGGTACTCCAATGAATGAAAGAGCCCTGCTAGTGCTACCTACTATATGCCTCTAGAATGTCAATATGGTCAAGAGAAGTGCCAAGTATCCTCAATTATGGCCCCAAATCAGCTCAAGAAAGAATAATAATATTACTATCGTTTTATTAAGTTTATATTCTTTTATATTCCCTTCCTTACAGAACTGGTTAATGTTACAAAAATGTTTAGATATTAAACATTCGTTAGCGAATGCCCACAAGCCCCCCAAAAAATGGGAAAGATGAAGCTAAACTTAAATAGCATCAACTGCCAAAGATAAATACAGAACATTGAGAGGAAAAAAAAACCTCGGAAGTCGTGCCACTCTATTCATACACTTTGCCATCTTCAACATGCCTCGTGTGCAAGAAGCTCAAGCGCCGGCTTCATTAGTCAGCTGGAGAGTCATTTTTATGTTCATGGCTGCCAATTCCGCAGCTAAATATTTGAAGACATACGGCAAAGCAACAGTCTCCATTCCTTTATTCGTTTGGCAAGCAACACAGAGAACCTTTTTGGGGGTTCTACCAGGTGGAAGGCCTTTTGCGTTTCTATTAATCATCTCCTGCACTGCTCTTTTATGCGACTGGATGACAGACGACGTCAAGATGCTACCACAGATGGAGCACACGTCCGCAATGTGATAATCAGAACTCGTGTGAAGCCTATCGTGTAACAGATATGCTGCACCATGAGCTAGAAGGGAGTCTCGCTCCATTTCTCCGAAGCGGATACCACCGCCTTTTTTCCTGCCTTTAATAGGTTGTCTGGTCACTTGATCCACCTTTCCTGTGGAACGGACCTGTAAGAAGACATGATATGGGTTATATGTGGTAACATAGACAGTTGGCAATCACGCAACTGAGATCAAATCTGAGAATAATCAGGATAACGCAGAGCCTTGGTCTTCTTGCCGATACTCAAAATGGTGGATGGATAATCATAAAATCACAACAAAGACAAAGTAGCTATAAGTGTTAAGAGAAGAGAAAGACGGTTTTTACCACTGACATCGCCATGTAATGAAGATCTTCCTTAAACCTAATCTAACCGTTCTTATGCCATCCTCAAATGGTAAGTCGTATATGAAAGTTATTAACAAAGGAGACAATTTCTGTAAAGGATCACGATGTTTAGGTGATTACCAATCGAAAAACTTCAATCAGGCAATTGAAATTTGATTCCACTTTAAATTTCACTTGAAGTTTTATTCTCAGCCAAGAAATAAAAATCTTCATTCGTTTAAACCAACCATTTTTATGACATCCTCAAATGGTAAATGGCATATGAAAGTTCTTAACAAAGAAGAACAATTTCAGTATCATTATGTATAGTTTCCGTTGCATTAGATTTCTAGCTGACTTCTGAAATGCACACTTGCAGCTAAACACCCTTGCAATTAAACATGTCTTCAGGTCATACCCCTAAAGTATGTAAAATCGTTCCTATAGTCTTTCATAAAAGGTGGGGAAATAAAATAATGCCAGTTATTGATTTATTCATGAATAAAAATTCCTTTTGCCAGCCATCATGCATCAAAGTGAAAATTGACCCAGATACAATAAATTGTCACTTTCTAGTCTACATATTACAAAAAAAAGCTTCATTCGGTGAATGGCACTTTTGTCTGAAAAAAATGGCAGCAGGACTTGGGTCCATGCATCTGGAAGGGAGATCGCAAGCTAAAGCAGCTGCTTACCAAAATGACAAGTTAAACCATAACTCAAGTAGAAAATCGTAATAAAGACACATATATCGGAAGTATTCTTGGAAGAAGAAATGCATCAGAAGGAAATCTCTAGGTAGCACCTAATGAACGTTACATGATAACTAACTGCAAAAACAGTTCGAGCTCATGGGCAAGAAGATATGAAGTTACTGTGATTTTGAGAAGAATTTGAGCACCTGAAACTTATCTGAAACCATATGCCTTAGACGCTGATAGTATACAGGCCCAATAAATATTTCGCATGTCAGCTCTGTCCCATAGACTCCACTGTACAACACCTCTACACCATGGTAATTGAATCCACGAGCAATCAACATAGAACCTAATTCATCAACAAGTGAACTAGATTCTGATTCCGACCCAGCAGCATTTTTCTTCATTGAACTTGAAAATGGTGACGCGTCAATAAAATTTCCATGCAAGGCTCCACCCTGCAGTTGCACATCAGATTCATACAAATAACAAACAGTATTTCAGAGTCCTCGACTCCTTCACATTCGAACAATTTATTATAGATAATTACTCCAATTCCCAAGCCCTTATCCAACATCATATTGGTATACTGATAAAATTGGACTGCCATTTCATAAAAAGAAACAACATATGAAGCTACTCAGAATAAAACAATACTGAAGAACACAATAGACAGTCTTCCGTCACTTCCTAAGCATCACAACATTAAATGTACGTGAATGGAGTCCCAATGAATTAGCAACAAAGTATTTAACATCGTCCAGGTTAAGTGATACAACTAGCCAACTACCAAGATAATAGCAACGAATAACAGCCTTTTGACCATACCACAATGAGCTAAAGAGCATTAGTATTTTCAGATTTGACTAGAAAGATTTAGTATTTCTAGTGAATGCCCACGTCATTTGGAAGTTTAAAATGTTAGAAATGTGAAGCAATTAAATTTATAGCCACCAACGCACTCCCTGGTGTAAGACACATCTTAAACATGAAGTTTGTATGTAAAATTCTTTTTCTCAATTTCGTGGGAATTAATTCCTGATCCTCTGCCGTGAGTTGGTGACAATTTAAGCTACAGAAACAATTATGATAACTGGTAATACCTTAGCAGCAATTGATTCTAAAAGCATTCCAATAGTCATCCTAGAAGGGAATGCATGAGGATTAATGATAAGATCTGGTCGCATCCCCGTAACTCCTGAAAATGGCATATCTATATCTGGCCATAGCTGAGAGCAAACACCCTTTTGCCCGTGTCTGCTGCTAAACTTATCACCAATAATTGGATTTCTAATTTGTCGAAATCGTATGTTTGCCTGTATACAGAATTGGAACAAAATAATTGAAGTGATAATTATATAAATCAGGCATCTTACCTAAAACTAGTCATTAAAACGATAAAGCATGCAATTGTGTTCTTTTTAGCAAGCAATTTTTTACAGAAAAAAATTCCATCTTTTCATAAAATGAACTGACTGCAATGGGGGAAAACCACAAATAGCCACACATTACGAAGCTTTGAGATAAAAAAAAAAACCAATAAGGTTAGCACTGAAATTTCATTTGTAAATCGAAAAGAATTTTTTCACAAAAGACGTGATAGAATCCTGATAGGAATGACAGAATTCAGGTAGGAGAAAAAGGCACATATAATTTTGCCTCTTGGGCGAAAGATGACCAAGGATCACCAAATTAATAAGCTAAAAAGATATCATAATGACTTGAGTTGTCACCCATAAAAATTAAAATAATTTGACAACTCACCTTTTGCATACGCACTCTGCTTTTATCATCTGTGTGGGTTTTAACATCAGTTTTGTTTCTGCCATCAACCGCAACATAATCAACGATGACAGGCTCTGAAAATTTTAACTGTTTTGTTGTAACTTGATTTGTAATCTCATTGCGGATGCCAAAATATGAATCACTGGGGTATAGCCTCTGAAATAAGGTAACCAAAAACTAGGTTAACATCATTTTAATTAAAAAGTAAACATAGTAAAAGGGACAATAAAATCTACCTGCCCAACAAAAGGGAGACCATCAAAATCAATCGAATTATGGCTTGATTTGTCCAGATTGCTTCTCCCAAATGATTTTTGAGAGCGATCTGACATGATGCTCTGTTCAGTCAAGTCGATTGTTTCCGTCTGCAGAGTGAGGGCAACAGTGTCTATAATGAGCATGTAAACAAATATACATGCTATTCAATTAATGGTAAAGAAAAGGAAAAAACAACATATAAACATGAAAAGACATTTTGCAATTCATCAATAGCTAATTTTAACTAGTTTTTTGTTAGAGACAAACAAATGTCCCTCTTATTTGGCAGAGTTGAAATAAAACAGAAGTTTAGGCATTCTCGATATCTTCCAAGTAAAAGTGAATTCATCTTATAGTTTAAATCAAATCATTTTTTTTATGAGTTCCACAACAGTATCATCTTGATAATTCACAAAAAAAGACAGAATACAAACTATTGAGCAGCACCAAAAGAGAAGGAATGGGAGAAATGATAAAAGAGAAAAAATTAACAAACATTTATTAAGTATAGTTTATGAAGATTAATCATGACAAATGTGAAAATAAATTATAGATTGTCATTGTTCAGATGAAACTACCCACGTAATCCACTAAGAAGCTTCTCTAAGTAGTAAACATGAAAAGAAAGGCCAATCTGCATATCAAACCTGGTATATGTATCCATGACACAAGCCACGATCAACGGATGATTTGTTCAAAACCATGGCATCCTCCATATCATATCTGCATAATTAGAAGAAAAAACATGAACCAAGCTCTGAAAGATAATTAAGATGTGTTATGAGTTAAACCATTACCCTGAATACGCTAACACCGCCACAATAGCATTGGTTCCCAACGGGTAGTCATCAATACTGTACTTTTCATAAGCCTTAGTGCGAACAATAGGGGTCTGTGGTGTCTGCAAACAAAACTTTCAGAATTAGGAGTAAGGCAACAAACTTAGCAAGTGGATAGATAAAACATAAATCCTCATTTAATGTACGGAAGTGGTCTCTACAAGATGACACCTACTTCAACAAATTACATATAGTCTGCATAATTCAATAATCTTATGCGAACTTCAATGTACTGAAAAGTATATACCTCATAAATGTAAATTAAATCAAATAAGCAAAGGAGATAGAAAAATTGAGGCCACTATTAAAGCTATTGATATGTGTTGGAAAATAAGGATAAAATTTTAAATGTAATAAATTAGGAATGTATATTATTGGCTTCCTAGAATTATGTTATAATTAGTGGTAATTAGTCTCGTCAATTGTATAGGAGATTTATTTTCCTTTTACCGTGGTGGAGGCTAGAGATTAGTGTTCAGTTTTGTATAAATAGAGGTGTTGGCCTCACTCAAATGTATAAAAAAATTATTTCGCAAAAATTCCTTTAAAGATCGAACTATTTATTCCCCTCTCGGTCTCCTCTTGTGTTTTTGTCTCTATCCTCTATTTTTTTCCTTTCCAGTCCCGATCAAATATGTCGGAAGCTACATCCACCGAAACGTCGGGAAAATCTGAAGAAATAACTACCCAACAAATTTCTGGAGATCTCTAGTCTATACAGGCTGCATACATGATGAACGGGAAGAACTACCACGAATGGTCTCAATTTGTAAGAAATAAGGGGTAAAGTAAAATTGAGCCCGATCACTGGTACAAGACCGAAGAAAGGAGACCCAAGCTTTGGTCTATGGAATGAAACAGATTCCATGATCATAGCGTGGCTTTGGAATTCCATGAATCCTAAAATCAGCGACATCTTCATGTTTCTGTCTACAGCAAAGGAGATTTGGGAAGCGGTTCGACAAAGCTATTCCAAAGCATGTGATGCAGCACACTGCACAGGTCTATGAGATTAAAGTCAAGGTGGGTGGCACTAAACAGGGGAGGAAAACATTGACTGAACATGCAAATCTTTTGCAAAACTTGTGGCAGGAACTAGACCACTACAGTTGCATTGAAACCAAATTCCCAGACGATGCATCGGTCCTGAAAAAGTTCATAGAGAAAGATCAAGTATATGACTTTCTCGCAGGACTCAATGCAGATTATGATCAAGTCCGAGAACAGATTCTCAGTAAGCAGGAATTACCATCTCTGAATGAAGTTCTCTCTCTGATTCAAGATGAGGAAAGTCGCAGAGGAGTCATGCTTGAACCCCAGACCATGGAAGGATCTGCGAACAACCATCCAAGGACATTGGAAAGGCATATTTGTCGAGGTTTCAAGAAAGTAAAATACTCTCTGGCGTACTTACTGTAGGAAAACAGGACATTAGTTGGAAGCTACATGGCAGACCAAATCAACGAGGAGGCAGCCCAAAAAATCAAGCTAATGCTACAACAAAGTGGAACCAACCCGATAAGGAAACGGAGGCGAGTGCAAAAGAAATCAACAGAGACGAATGGAGAAGTAAAGGGAACTTCTGGAATTCTTGAAAAAACACACTGGAGAATGTTTCATTGCACTCTCAGGTAAGTTTTATGTTTCTCAAGTGTTTGATGTCTTAGATAATTGTATCAAGGATCTGTGGATTGTTGATTCAGGAGCAACTGATCACATGACTCATTCCTCTTTAAAATTCAGCACTTATACTCCCCGTCCAAGTAATATAAAAATACCAGTTGCAGATGGTTCTCTTACCACAGTAGCTGGTATGGGAGATATTACTGTTTCTCCATCCCTCACCCTAAAGAATGTGCTTCATGTTCCTAAATTGTTTACCAATATCCATACAGAAACTCATCTGTGATCTTAACTGCAAAGTGCTTTTTACCCTTCCTACTGTATATTTCAGGACCAGGAGTCAGGGAAGAAGATTGGGCTTTCTAAGGAGAAGGATGGTCTATATATTATCTGGAGGAATCAGGTACATCTGCTACTAACTGGTCCTTGTCTTTTTTATCATCATCCAATGAAGATGCCATTTGGCTTTATCATTTTAGACTAGGACATCCATCGTTTGGGATCCTAAAAATTAGGTTTCCGCTTTGTATAAGGGATTGAGGAATGAGCATTTTCATTGTGAGATTTGTGAGCTAGCAAAACATAAATGTGTACCATTCCCAATTCAAATAAAAAATATTACATTCCACTTAATTCATAGTGATATTTGAGGGCCTTCCACAATCCCAAATGTGTCTGGCTCATAGAGGTTTGTTTCATTTATCGACGACTGCACTAGAGTCTCTTGGATCTTTCTCCTCAAATCTAAATCTGATGTTAGCAGTGTAATCCCAAAATTTTATGACATGATCCAAAATCAGTTTGGAGTGAAAATAAAAAGATTTGAGTCCGATAATGCATAGATTATTTCAATCAAATATTGTCCCCATACTTTAAAAGAAGGTATCATTCACGAGTCCTCTTTTATTCACACTCCACAACAAAATGGTGTTGTCGAAAGGAAAAATGATCATTTGTTAGCAACCATTCGAGCTTTTCCATCAAAATGTTCCAAAGAACTATCGGGGAAATCTTTTCTTACATCCACATATTTCATCAATCAATTACCTTCAAGGATTTTGGGGTTCAAAACACCAATAGAGACTTTTCCAAATTCTATCAAGATATGAGAACGACAAATAATCTCACTGCTAAAAATTTTTGGATGTACTGCATTTGGTCATATTCACATTCATAACAAGGAGAAATTAGATCCAAGAGCTATTAAGTGCGTCTTCATGGGATATTCTTCAACTCAGAAAGGATATAAGTGTTACCATCCTCAACAAGAAAGATGTTTGTGTACGTCAATGTCATGTTTGAAGGTTGTCCTCTATGGAAGATAAGGATAGGGATTAGTTTCTACTTGATATACTGCCTACAATATCCTGTCCATCCCAATCTCATGAACCTGTTTTGTCTTCTCCAATTGAGTCATCACAGCCGGATACAGTGCCAAATATCTCACCCACTACAGAGGATGATAAAGCCGTTAGTGACTCATTTAGGTTTGACCAGGTTTACTCCAGACATATAGACCGACATCCAGCTCCCGTGCAAGGCAAGTACAGTTTCAAAAATTGGTTCTGATTCTCGTCAATTAGCAACTAACAATCATTTGCCAATTGCTTTTAGAAAAGGCACAAGGGGCTGTACTAAGCATCCATTATATTATATAACGATTTTTGTGCCATTCAAAAATTTCTCACCATCACACAAGAACTTCCTGGTCAAACTAAATACAATTCATATTCCTAATACTATTTCTGAGGCATTATCCAGTGAGAAATGGAAAATTGCTATGAGAGAAAAATGCATGCTCTTGAGAAGAACACCACATGGGAAATAACAGAACTGCCATCAGGGAAGAAAGCAGTTGGATGAAAATGAGCGTTCAGAGTGAAATACAAATCAAATGGCTCGTTGAAAAGATACAAGGCTAGGCTTGTGGCAAAAAGGTACACGTAGACTTATGGTATTGACTACAGGAGACATTTGCTCAAGTAGCAAAAATGAACATTGTCAGAATTTTGATATCACTCATAGCCAACTTCAATTGGTCCTTGGAACAGTTTTGTAGTGTCCAAAACCAGTACACGTAAACCGCATGCATAATTAGTAAGTTAATTAATTTAAATTATTAAATGGATTGAATGATGCATTCAACATGTTTAATTTATTTTAAATATTTATATGTTTATTTTCTTGGGATTTAATTGTATTTCTCGAGCTCAAGATTTTCAAGCCAATATTCGAAGCTTGGTCGGGGATAGGAGACCGGAGAAGATGAAGGTGCTAAAATTTAAATGTTATATTTTCATTTTTAAGCCAAGAAATTATTTATTTTAAATTATTTATGAATTTTAGCATTTTAAAATCAAATTTAAATTATTAGATGAATTAAAATTTTTTAAGCATAATATTATCAAATTTCCATAAATAGGAGATTTTATTCCAGGGCATGATGTTTAATATTTTATTAAATTATTTTAAGACTTAATAAATTTGTTTAGTTAGTATTTAATTAATTTGCAAAGTTTTTTTTTTTTAAAAAACACACACTCGCGAACACACACTAAAACACACACAAAAAGTGAGAAGCTAGGGTTTTGGCCTCCAAATAGCCTACTCCACTTCTCCACATCTACCTTCAATATTTTGGGGTTTTTTCACAAGTTTTTGGCAAGGAAAACGTCTAGCAATCGTCCTCCGGCCATCCTCTATGTTCCCTTGCGCCGATATTCGTTTATTCCAGCGTCTAAACGCAAAGACATGTTCTAAACTTATATTTTATGCACCAATCTTGCTATATACTGTTATTTGATGATAAATATACATGAAAAACGTTTCCTTACATGAAAGATTTGAATCAAAATCGTTTATACACATGTTGAAATTTTCTGCACAAGTTTCCATGAGCTTTTGATGCGTAGGCTTCGTGTGGATCGTCCGGGCTGCTGTTGCTGCATAAGGGAATGTATTAGGATGTATTTAGATGTTGTTTATCGGTCCTCGTAAGATTGGAAGTGGGCTGGTCGCGCATAGGAAGCGAGGAGCGCGCGCTGGTTGGGGCAGGTTCGGGCTGGACTAGGGCTCGTGGCTGAGGTCTGGACCGTGGCTTAGGGTGTTAAGGTTGGTCTGGACCGTGGCTTAGGGTGTTAAGGTTGGTCTGGTCTCGGTCGTTTATGGGCTGGTCAGGTAAGAAAGTCGCTTGAGACAAAAAAGGGCAGCACGCGCAAGGGCATGTCACGGCCGGTTGCTCCACGACGTCCACGTACGACCTGAGTTGGTAAGGACCATATCAGTGGCTTGTTAGAGTCTAAGGTCATGGTCTAGGGCTTGGTTAAAGGCTAATTCAAGCCGTGGAAAGTTTGGAGCCGTATAGAACCTGAACGTGTCAAAAAAGGGCCAAATAGAGCCTAGAGTTGCTTGTCTTGTTTTGAGATGGATTGGGGCTGTTCCAGAGGTTATTCTAAGGCTATGGATAGGGTGTTAGGTTGCTGGTCAAGATTGAGTCGAGCCTCGAGTCGTGGGGGTAAGTCGCAAGTCGTTTTATTTTATTCGGGAGTCGTACGTGTAAGATGCAAGTTTATGGGATGTTTTGAACTGTAAGTTTTAAGTGGTGGCAGTGGGTCCTGGGGACAATCCAACGAGGTAAATGACGTTATTAAATAAATATAACGTGTAAAAATATTTATTTTGAGGTATGTAAGTTGTCTTGTGGCCAAATTACGCATGCACGGGTTTGGAAGCCGGACCTTTCCAACTTATCTTATGATTGGTAGTGGATATCCAGTTCAAGGGCTGTGGTGATCCTCGTAGCCAAGCGCTGTGATGTTATTTTGATCAAACGAATTATGTTATGGTGCCACATTTCAATGAGCAGTACTCTACGCAAAATGTTCAAGTTTATGTTATGTCAAGTGAACATGTTTTATGACAATGTTTATGCAGGAAAGTCACGTCTTACTTATTTATACCTATGTAAATTTTTTTTGATAGGAAAAAATTTTATTAATTGATAATTAGTGATTACATTAAGTGTAATGACCGAGAATTTTATGTTGATAATATGAGATTAATGATTATGACTTGTAGCGCTTATGGATGGATCAAGTCGCGATTAGAATGGGACATGCATGAGTTAGGCGTTGAAATCCCGTATGTATCGCGCACATGCGCGGTAGAGAGGCGCGCATATGCGCGAGTTCCATGTGCCGAGGTCGAAGGCCTCGCGCATATGCGCGAGAAGCAACGCGCATATGCGCGAGTTGCTGGAATTGAATTATGCGGAGACCGTAGGTCTCGCGCATATGCGCGAGAAGAGTGCGCGCATATGCGCGAGCAGCAGAACAGCCAACATGCCGAGACCGAAGGTCTCGCGCATATGCGCCGGTTGAGGTCGCGCATATGCGCGAGACGTGCAGAATGAAAAATAAGCCACTTGTCCTAGCCATGCATATATAATGTGTATTTAGTTTCATTCCCTCACCATCTCAGCAGCAAGGACCGAGAGAAGTTTCAGAAAATTCCTACAAGTGCATCCTAGCTTAGATTGATGGTTTCGCAAGATCCGGCCAACCGAATTTGAATCCGAGGCTAGATTCGTGTTCCTCTCATTACTAGCTTCAAGGGGATGTAAGTATTATTATGTTCTTGTATGATTTGAGATATTGATGTTGGGGGAAATCAGAGTTTGATTGTTATTAATTGTTCTTGTGATTATTGGGAACGTTTATTCGCAACCGGATCGAAGAAATGGTACCGTATGCAATTGTTGTGAATTTCAGCATATATTGATGTAATTAAATGTTGAAGAATAAGAGTTAGATATGAGTCGAGTCAAAGAATAAGAGTTGAAGAGTTTTATCTGTATTCACTAGTGTGTCATAATTACTGATTTATATGTTATGATGTTGTATTTACCTGCATGACATGCATGTATACATGTTTTATACTGGGATTTGTTCTCACCGGAGTTGCCGGCTGTTGTTGTGTCTGTATGTGTACATAACAACAGGTGGGGCAGGATCAGGGTCGCGAGCAAGATGAGAGATCAAGATATTGTGGTGATTTCGGGCATAGCAGATTACTAGTTGTTTTGTACTTGACGTGTACTGGATTTTCTGAACACTAGTATATGATTGTACTAAAACAGACTTGTATGTACATTATGTTTATTTAATCGAATAAAGAATAGTTACATGCTTCATTTATACATTTGATTTAATGTTAAAAGCAAAATTTTGACCCACATTTTTCCAGCAAAGATCCAACTAATCCCCAAACGAATTGAGTTAGAGCCCGGGTCCCCACAACAGGTGGTATCAGAGCAGTAGGTTCTGTATAGACTGAGATAGAAGAGAGGGAGCGGGGTAGATCGAGTCGTCTTCCTTGCTTATATCATGCTAGCACACGTCATGATTTATTGCTTTTACTATTATCTGTTGTATTGTTATCTGAGTTGATTTCAGCATCTAATTGCAAAGACTGAATCAGAACCGATTCTGGATCAGAGGTATATGATCAGAGGAGGGCTGAGACAGATTGTATAGATTGTGTACTAATCCGTTTGATAATTAGATATGCCTCCTCGAAGAATACCACAACCAGCCGGAGGTCAAGTGCCAGAACAGGGTAGTACGTCAGGTACTCAGATGGACGTTACTGCAACACCGATGGAGACTTTATTGAAGAGGTTTCAGTCATTTCATCTTCCGACCTTGAAGGGTACTGAGACTGCAGTGGATTGTGAGAGTTGGATAGACGATATAGAGATGCTGTTTGAATCTCTTGCCTATACAGATGAAAGAAGAGTGATATTAATAGGGCATCAGTTGCAAGAAGTGGCGAAGAGTTGGTGGCTTACCACGAAAAGAGCATTGGAGCATCGAGGTATCGATATTACTTGGAAGGTATTTAAAGATGAGTTTTATCAACGTTTCTTTCCAGTGTCGTATCGAAAGGACAAAGGGGCAGAATTTGCAAACTTACGACAAGGGCAGTGGAACATTGAAGAATATGTTGCCAAGTTTTCTTCCTTGCTCCGATTTGCGCCACATGTAGCAGGAAGTGATGAAGCGGTCGCTGAGCAGTTCATCAATGGCTTAAACCCTGACGTCTTTACTTTGGTGAACA
>NC_133316.1:5160404-5182122 GCF_012295235.1 Primulina huaijiensis
GTTAAGAAATGAGCAACTGTATGCTAAACTGTCAAAGTGTGAGTTTTGGCTGAGACAGGTTGTCTTCTTGGGTCATATCATATCTGGAGACGGTATTTCTGTTGATTCGAGCAAAGTCGAGGCAGTGATTAGTTGGCCTAGACCAACCTCTGTGCCAGAGATACGCAGTTTCATGGGTTTAGCAGGTTACTATCGACGATTTATTAAAGATTTCTCCAGTATTGCGAAACCGATTACCAAGTTGACACAGAAGAAAATACTCCATTTGTGTGGTCTGAAGATTGTGAGTCTAGTTTATTAGAATTGAAGAGACGACTAACCAGTGCTCCAGTCCTGACGATACCTTCAGGTACGGGTGATTTCGTTGTATATTGCGATGCATCGCACAGAGGGTTAGGATGTGTTCTTATGCAGCGACAGCATGTTATTGCCTATGCTTCGAGACAGTTTAAGCCACACGAGTCTCGATACCCAATTCATGATCTTGAATTGGCGGCGATCGTTTTTGCATTGAAGATCTAGCGTCACTATCTGTATGGGGAGAAATTTGAGATCTACTCTGATCACAAAAGCCTGAAGTATCTGTTTTCTCAGTCAGAGTTGAATATGAGTCAGCGACGATGGCTTGATCTACTGAAAGACTTTGATTGCGAGATCAAGTATTATCCAGGGAAGTCGAATGCAGCAGCGGATGCTTTGAGTCGAAAGGTATGTTCCTTATCCTTGTCGACGATAGGTGTTTCGAATATGATAGAAGATTGTTGCTTTTCTGGATTAGCATTTGATACAGATAGTAGACCGTTGCGACTTGGCACTATTCAGTGTGAACCAGAATTGATTGTTCGCATCAAAGAGGCCCAAAGAACGGATCAGAGTGTTCAGAAGTCGATTGATATGGTCAGATCAGGACATATTTCTGAGTATCAGGTACATGATCATGTTTTGTACGTGAATAACCGTCTTGTATTGCCAGATATTTCAGATTTGAAGCACCAGATATTATCAGAAGCGCACTGTGGTCGGTTCAGTATTCATCCTGGTGGCAGGAAGATGTACAATGATCTGAAAACACAATTCTGGTGGAAACAGATGAAGACAGATATTGCAGAGTTTGTGTCTAAGTGCTTGAATTGCCAACAGGTGAAGGCCGAGAGAAAGAAGCCCGGAGGGTTACTTCAGAGTTTAGCTATTCCTGAATGGAAATGGGATCACATTTCCATGGATTTCATCACGAAGTTGCCACGATCATCCCGAGGCTGCGATGCGATTTGGGTTGTGATAGATAGATTGACCAAATCCGCATGCTTCATTCCGTACAAGATGACATACAGATATGATCAGATGGCCGAGATATATGTTCGAGAAGTAGTCAGATTACATGGTGTGCCGAAGTCGATCGTATCAGATCGTGATCCACGATTCACTTCACATTTCTGGCATAGTTTGCAGCAGGCTTTAGGTACGACATTACACTTGAGTACTGCTTACCATCCCCAGACAGACGGACAGTCAGAGCGGACTATCCAGACTTTAGAAGATATGCTGAGAGCTGTAGTACTAGATTTTGGTACGATTCACTAGCTCTTTGTGAATTCTCGTACAACAACAACTACCAGACTAGCATCGAGATGGCACCGTTTGAGGCATTATACGGGAAGAAGTGCATATCTCCGTTGTACTGGGATGACATCTCAGAGGTACCAGACTTAGGGCCAGATATGATTCGTGAAATGACAGAGAAAGTGAAGATAATTCAGAAGCGAATGAAGATGGCACAAGATAGACAGGCGAAGTACGCGAACATCAGACGTCGACCGTTAGTATTTGAACAGGGAGACAGAGTATTCTTGAAGATTTCTCCTTTCAGAGGCGTTGTCAGATTTGGCAAACGTGGGAAATTGCCTCCGCGATACATCGGTCCATACGAGATTCTCGAGAAGATAGGAGATCGTGCCTATCGACTCGCCATTCCTCCTTCTCTATCTGGGATACATGACGTCTTTCATGTATCGATGTTACGTAGATATATGCCAGATAGTTCTCATGTTATTCAACCTGAAGAAGCCGAGCTAGATCAGACTTTGAGTTACGTTGAGCAGCCAATTCAGATTCTTGATCGGAAAGAGAAACAGCTCAGAACGAAGACTATTCCATTAGTGAAAGTTCAGTGGAGTCGTCACGGTATTGAAGAAGCGACTTGGGAAACAGAATCAGAGATGAGACAGAAATATCCAGAACTATTTGTATGATGTGAGTATTTATTCAGTCTTGATTATCTTGCTTTTATACCCGCTTTGATTGATTGCCTGAGATTTCGGGGACGAAATCATATCTTAGAGGGGGAGAATTGTAATGACCGAGAATTTTATGTTGATAATATGAGATTAATGATTATGACTTGTAGCGCTTATGGATGGATCAAGTCGCGATTAGAATGGGACATGCACGAGTTAGGCGTTGAAATCCCGTATGTATCGCGCACATGCGCGGTAGAGAGGCGCGCATATGCGCGAGTTCCATGTGCCGAGGTCGAAGGCCTCGCGCATATGCGCGAGAAGCAACGCGCATATGCGAGAGTTGCTGGAATTGAATTATGCGGAGACCGTAGGTCTCGCGCATATGCGCGAGAAGAGTGGGCGCATATGCGCGAGCAGCAGAACAGCCAACATGCCGAGACCGAAGGTCTCGCGCATATGCGCCGGTTGAGGTCGCGCATATGCGCGAGACGTGCAGAATGAAAAATAAGCCACTTGTCCTAGCCATGCATATATAATGTGTATTTAGTTTCATTCCCTCACCATCTCAGCAGCAAGGACCGAGAGAAGTTTCAGAAAATTCCTACAAGTGCATCCTAGCTTAGATTGATGGTTTCGCAAGATCCGGCCAACCGAATTTGAATCCGAGGCTAGATTCGTGTTCCTCTCATTACTAGCTTCAAGGGGATGTAAGTATTATTATGTTCTTGTATGATTTGAGATATTGATGTTGGGGGAAATCAGAGTTTGATTGTTATTAATTGTTCTTGTGATTATTGGGAACGTTTATTCGCAACCGGATCGAAGAAATGGTACCGTATGCAATTGTTGTGAATTTCAGCATATATTGATGTAATTAAATAGATTTTGATATGCTAGAATTAGAATTGGGATGATATAATCTTGCTTATGAGTTATTGATATTGATTATTGATGTTTGAGTTGACCGGTATCGCAAGATTACGCCGTTATGCCGACGGAATGTACCGAGATTGAATATTGATCCGTATATGTATTCCTTTGAGTTAAAGGTTGACATGGGACATTTTATACATGTCATTTCAGATTTGTATTGACTGATTTGTATCAAGATTTCAAGACTTCGACTTGTTCAGACCGGGATTACGACACGAAAGGTATACTTCATGTGAACACGGGAAGACATGACTCGATTCAGACTGGATACGAGTTTCCCAAAATCACATACTAGATTCTTAATTATGTTTGATTATGATTATGTCTTGTTTATAGATTTATATTCAAGCATTTGAGATAGGAGTCATTGACAGATTGTCAAACTAGACGTTCGGTGTATCGACGCATAGGAGCAGATCATCTCCGATTGTAGACATTCGATACAGATATGACCGAAGTCTAGGAATAAGACGTACCGCCACCCCGATTGGGAGAGTAGGTGGGAGACTTGTTACGTCTTATTCACACCGGGATCCCTAGACTTAGATATGAGTCGAGTCAAAGAATAAGAGTAGAAGAGTTTTATCTGTATTCACTAGTGTGTCATAATTACTGATTTATATGTTATGATGTTGTATTTACCTGCATGACATGCATGTAGACATGTTTTATACTGGGATTTGTTCTCACCGGAGTTTCCGGCTGTTGTTGTGTCTGTATGTGTACATAACAACAGGTGGGACAGGATCAGGGTCGCGAGCAAGATGAGAGATCAAGATATTGTGGTGATTTCGGGCATAGCAGATTACTACTTGTTTTGTACTTGACGTGTACTGGATTTTCTGAACACTAGTATATGATTGTACTAAAACAGACTTGTATGTACATTATGTTTGTTTAATCGAATAAAGAATAGTTCCATGCTTCATTTATACATTTGATTTAATGTTAAAAGCAAAATTTTGACCCACATTTTTCCAGCAAAGATCCAACTAATCCCCAAACGAATTGAGTTAGAGCCCGGGTCCCCACATTAAGCGGATAAGAAATTCGCGCCATAAAGTAAATAAAAGAAAAATTACAATGTCATAATCATGACCACGCAAATTTCCAATCCCTAACACAATCTGAGATACAAAGATGTTTATATTCTGGCACTATCGTCGACCAACTCGCAACTCTGAATTTTATTTTATCCCAAACTTCATCGACTGACTCCGACTTCTCTTCAAAAATTATTGTATTCCTTTCCAACCAAATGGACCAGAATATACAATGAACAATCATATACCAGAACCTAAGATGTCTCCTTGTTTGCAAACTCGGTTCCATAATAAACATATCTAGTGCTTTTTCCGGGAATGCCCACACCAAATCCACCTCTTTTAATGCCTTTAGCCAAATGTTGGATGAAAATGAACAATGTAGTAGTAAATGATCCTGACTTTCCTCTTTTCTTCAACACAAACAACACCATGGCGGGCATAAGACACAAGCCGGCCATCTTTTTTGCACAGAGTCGCAAGTTTGTAACTTCCCCAAAGCCACAATCAACGAAAAAACTTGAACCTTCGGTGGGACAGATACTTTCCAAATGTTGTGACAGTATGTGAATGAATTAGAAATAGAGGTCGGAAAAAGGAATTATAAAAGGATTTAACAGAAAACAACCCTGATGAGCCCCCCAACCAACTTCTATAGTCCTCAACACCCCACTCCAAACAAACGTCTTGTAGGACTCCTAAAAGAACTGTGAACTCACTCTCTTCTCTCTCATTAAAATTCCTTCTAAAACGGACATCCCATTGGATAAGTTAATTGACGCTGCTGGTGACAACATCCACAAAGCTAAGGACTGGTTTGTTAGTTAGAGTACAAACCAGTGAGCAAGCTCGGACCGTAGGTAGTGCACACCCGATGGCCTTGCAGTTTATGAGCTTTATGCATGTTAAAACTGATTTAATAATCTGATTTATTTTATTGCATTTTGGTTGGGAAACAAATTATTTCTTTAGATGTTTTAAAATATTTTATAGATGTCGAAGTGGATCATTTTTTCGCCTCAAAATATTCAGAATTTGAATTGTTTAAATTTTTTTAGTTTCGAATTTTAAACTTATTTGTTTGGAATTTTCGAAAATGATGTGTAGGTTTTTATTGAGTTTAAAAGTAAAGAGTTATGAATTTAATTGGATAGAAAAAATTTTATTTTCCACATATTTAAAGTAGTAAGCGAGCGTCGTTTCAAGTTTGATACGAAAAATGTGTTTCTTCATTGAGAATTTGAAGAGTAGATTTATATGGAACTTCCTCCGGGATTCAAAGGGAATACAAAGAATAACAAGGTTTGCATTTTAAAAAAGGCACTGTATGGTCTCAAACAATTGTCTGGAGCCTGGTTTGGAAGATTTTCCAAAATGATGTTAGCCTCAGGATATAAACAAAGTCAAGGTGATCACTCTCTTTATCAGGCACTCAGATTCAGGGCGAGTGACGGTTCTCTTGGTGCATGTTGATGATATAATTGTGACAGGTAATGAGAAGAAGGAAAAAGAATGCATATGTCTAACCAAGTAGTTTGATATAAAAGAGCTTGGTACGCTCAAATATTTCTTGGGAATCGAAGTAGCACAGTTCAGTGAAGGAATTCTCATTTTACAACAAAAGTATGTCACTGGTCTCATGAGAGAAACAGAAAAGTTGGCATGTAAACCAGCATCTACGCCGATTGCCCCAGCTCACAAACTTGGTGGGGTAATGAATATCTAATTGTGGACAAAGAGATGTATCTGAGGTTGGTAGGGAAGCTCATATATCTGGCTCATACTCGACCAGATATTGCATTTGATGTCAGTGTTGTAAGCCAATTTATGCAAAATCCAAAAGAGGTTCATTTCCAAGCAAGTAACAGTATACCACACCATCTCAAAGAGAATCCTGGTAAAGATATCTTGTTCAAGAGAAATGGGCGATTGACGTTCGAATTTATACCGATGCTGATTATGTGGCTCACTTATTGATAAAAAATCAACCTCTGGCTATTGTACTTTCCTTGAAGGAAATCTCATTACATGGAGAATTAAGAAACATAACGTAGTTGCTAGATCGAGTGCTGAGGCAGAAATTTAGAACAATGACTTTGAGAACATGCGAGCTACTACGGATTAAAATAATCTTAAGAAGACATGAAGATCAAATGGGAAGAGCCGATGAGATTATTATGTGACGATAAGTTTACAATCAACATAGTCTATTGTAATGATTCGAATACTTATTTTGAATGAAGTACTGATTAAGATATAATTAAAGAGTTGTTAATTAAACATTATTAAGGAATTGACAATTCGGGATCAAGCTGTTAGGATCCATCGAATTTAAAATGGACAACCCAATCTACTTCAGATTACATTATCCTGAGAAATCCAACTAGACAAATGAGATTCTGACACGTGGCAGATAAGTTAGATTCAGATTTTCTGAACTAGTCCGGATGCAGCATATAAATGGAAGCTGATTTCTTTTGTTTCCTACACCGCATCTTTCAGAGAGAGTTTTAGCCATATACCTTAGGTTTTCTAGCCAGTTTCTAAAGCACTTTGGTGTCGAGAAGTTTCGGAGCTAGTGTTGACTCGAGGAGGGGTCGGTGAACTGAGATCGAGACATCATCAGTGGGTTGACGACGGACGCAGGTATAATCTTAAAGCCTTAAATAGTGATTTAAGGATCATTATAGATAACTTTGTAGCATGTTTGGTAACTCAGAATATGGTTTGTTAGTGATTTCATTATGTTAGTATTGTCTAGGTTCAGCCGACTAAACTTTGTCATATTGTTTTAGTGAGATACGTGATGTACTGATTTAGAAATCCAAGCGTAGTATACACACTTATATGCTGCATATTTATCTGCTGCATGATACATGTTTTACTACTTTGGCATATTATGTATGACATATCATGTTGAGCATGATATGTTTTGAGATATACCTCGTTTGTTGGGGCCGCTCAGCCCTATTCTGTATTGTGGACGATGGGGCATCGAGAGCTACAGTGTCCGACGGGACTCGCGGGTTCTAATGATCTTGACATTGTAGGTCCACGTCTTGATGATGAGTGTGGGAGCCAAAACATGCCTAGGGCAGATCAGAGACTACACACTCAGGCGCCTCTAAACTGAGCATAAAATTTTTGACTTGATCCTTGATATACGAGCATATTGCATTTCGCATCCATCATATCAGTTTGTATACTCGTACATTCTCGTATTGGGCGAATGTCACTCACGTCCTTGTTTTTCATCTTTGGGCACCCCATTCCACAGGGCAGGTCTTAGGTTAGACAGTTCGGATGGCCAAGGCAGTGGCTAGAGCAGTTGGGTTTTCGGTGGTGATCCAGTGGAGATTTTATGTGGTTTATTGTTTTCTCGTTCAGAATTATGTTTTCGTTATGGTTGTATTAATGTATAACACTACTGTTATTGGTCTGTTTTCGTTTGGGTTGTAAAATGATTAAGTTATTTAGTTTCCGCTGTTTAATTGTTGTTATTAAGTTTTAATTTTGCATACGTATTAGTCTGTTTAATAGTGGCTCGGGTAAGGACGTTACACCCATAATCATATTCAACATGATAGAACAAAACATATTGAGGTAGACAGACACTCCATAAAGGAGAAGCTGGATAGTGGACTGATTTGCACCCCTTATATCTCGACCAAGGACCGACTTGCTGACATAATTACCAAGGGACTCGATGGTACAGCATTTCAAGGAATCATATCCAAGTTGGGATTAAAAGATATATATTCTATGGCTTCTGGGGGAGTGTTGGAATATAAGAGAAGGATTTTAAATTTAATAAATTAGGAATGTATATTATTGGCTTCCTAGAATTATGCTGTAATTAGTGGTAATTAGTCTTGTAAATTGTATAGAAGATTTATTTTCCTTTCTCCTTTAACCGTAGTCAAGGCTAGAGATTAGTGTTCGTTCTTGTATAAATAGAGGTGTTGGCCTCATTCACATACATAAAAAAATTGTTTCCTCTCGAACTAACAATATGATTTTTTTATCGTTGTATTATATTGAGGTTTAACAAGCCAACTCATCTTTTATGTTCCTTGGTACATAAATACTAAGTTCAAAAATTTCACATAAACAAAGTTGTGATAAAAAAAAGAGGGACTGATCAAGTAGAAAACCTAACAAATTATCTTTACTAGTAAGAAAGAAAGTTAAAGGGTAATCAAGCGAAAACTCTCTCAACTACCCAGCTACCTATGAATTATTTTGATGCCCGGGCTCTTAAAGCTCCAAAGTAGTGGTACGGCGTGCAGCACTTGCCCAAGAAATCAAGAATGACACCCCAATAAACAGGCTTATTCTAGTCTCTCAGTGAAAAAGATGTAGTTCAGTGGTTGTACGCTTTTTTTTTAAACGCGATGCACGTTTGAGGAAGTATCCCTTTCATTTTCTGTGCATCCCTAAAAATGACTCATTCTTGTCCTTGCATGAATAATATGTGAACGTGCACGTTCCTTTACAAGTGAAGCACCAACGGATGGAAAACATCTATTCCATTCTGTTCAACAACCTAGTGTATTTCCAACAGCCTCTATATCGTGTCTATGTGTGCATCTCTAGACCTGATTTTCTTTCGTTAGATACAACTATTTAAAGTAGAAAATTTTCATCCTTAAATTTCTCCACTTAATACGAAAAATTACTCTTCATCATCCAAGATAATTAAATAAAAGGACAAACCATAATTTATATAACATATATCTTTAAATAATAAATATATACATGACCTCCACACGTTATATTATTTTATCATTGCTCTCCATATGCTAATAGAGCAAATCTCCCAAGCACAGTTTACTTTGGTCGCATACTGCACGGGTGTTTTAATTTTATTCCACACAACTCTTTGTAAGAAAACCTTTAGTTTCCAATTTTTTCCATATATTACAATTTGAATTTTCCTGCCAACGCAATGAAATTTCCCACACAAATCTCCGAGTCTATTTTCTCCGCAAAATTTATTTTCCAATACAACTTAAACTGCAACCGATTCTCGCATTTCATTTCCAATTCAATGTATACCAATTTAAACATCGCATCATTAATTTCTGATGTTTTCAAATTCCAGGATTTCTCATCAAAAGTAACAGATCAGTAAAAGTTGGTAGTCAAAAGAGCTCTTCGAAAATAGAAAGATGGCACACAAACCTGGAGATGATAGAGCTTCTGATCAGCACGGGAATTTATAGCTTGACAAGAGAAACCCATCGTCTGTTTTCCCATCTATAATAAGGTAATGACAAGAAACTCAAAATCCCAACCTTTTGAACACAGCAAGGAAAGTGATGTGATTTGTCCATAAGAAAGTAGCAGAACAAAGACCTGACACTTTGTCCATAAATAAGCAGCAAAAGAATACCTGACACTGATACATATTTCTAGGACTCTGATTATGATCAGACCAAGGTGTGAGATTCGCCACAACACTCATCATTCCAGTTGGATGAATTTCTTCATGAGTAGCAGGAAATACATCCTTTCTGCCACCATCTCCACCATCAGGACAACTTATTTCCATGTATACCTGCATATGTATTCTTCAATAAGAAGCTTGCAGCTAGAGAATTGCAGTCGATGCGTATAAGAAAACATAACATATAAAACGATCAAACCGCATCATTTTTAAATAGAAAAAACAGAAAATGAAATACGATCAGAATAAAGCTCACCTGCTCAAATGGTCCAATGAGCTCGATGTTATTACTCTTGTCAGGAGAAATATGGATGTTCCGTACAGGTCGAACAAATCTGGAAGCAGAAGTGAACAGGTATAAACCAGGGTATGCCCCACCCATGCTAAGAGGAATATAGCCCACCTCAAGATCCTCGGGTATCTGTGGATGCTGACAAAAAGTCAGGGCTAACACCTATAAATTGTTCAACAGAATAAAGGATAAACGCACACCTCAGGCACTCCTGAAACCTTTAACTGGCGCAGATATGAGACAGCCTTCTCTACAATATCGGATGGAATAGAACCAACCACCCGGCCATCTAAAATAACATGAAGAACTTCAGGAGGACCTGCTTGCACAAACTTTGGGAGTGACGGAGTCATTCCAATGCTCACCAAAACCTTTAAAATCGACATTCGAATTTTTAGAAAGTCCTTTACACCCCCCTTAGCATCATAATATGAAGTTATACCTGTCAAAAAGGTAACCAAAAAAATAATAGTAGCTCAGGCCAGTCTGGAAAAGTGCTATGTCTAGAGAACTGACTGTGTCATCCAGGATTCCAGTAGGGTATTGATTAATATATCAAAAAGAGAAAAATGTAGAAAAATTTAAAGGATCCTAGGACTTTATCTTCCTCACTAAATTATTTTCTATCCACTATTACATCCCAAAACAAGTTTAGCAACATCCTCCTAGCACTAGTAGTTTTCTTAAAATGACTCGCACAACTTGAATTGGTCCAATCAAGCTCTTTTCTTCCTTTTTTCCCATTGCCTACAGTCACAAGACTCCCCTCTCTCCATCATCTGCTATTCAACAATGATAATCATTCAAGATGAGAGATTTTTTTAACTCGAAATTTCACACATAAATATTGCAGCCTCTGTTGTAAGGCAACATAAAGCAAGTAGTTCATAATAAAAATGAAATTCAATTAAAAAATATTACAGATTTGGAATTTATGGCTTGATGAAGAGTATGGGCATTGAAGGTAATTTAAAAAACCTACAAGACAAAACAAATTATATCACATATCAAAGGTCTGAGACGCAAATTTTACAGAGAAATTCTTACGGCAAGCAGCAGTCATATGGTTTAAAAGCCCACATGGCTCCCCATCAGGAGTGTGAACAGGGCATAAAAATCCCCAGGATCTGCAAAAAGATCCAACATAAAAGATATGAGGTTGTGAAGACAGGAAACAACAGGAAATAAACTACATGGCATAGAAGAAAAACCAACTTAAACTAAGAAATGCCTCAAGTGTCTTAAAAATAGATAATTTATCATACTCGGGTAACAACTTTCGAACACTTGTGGTACGGAGACCAGCAAATGAAGCACCTCGATGGACAGCTCGAAAGTGCGAAAGGAAACGCAGAAAATTCAATCTTTCTGCTTGAACAGTCATCCCAGCTCTCTAGAAAACATAACCCAAAAGCATAAGAAAGTTAACAAAGGTACGCTTGATAGCATCTCCATCAAGAAACAGTGTAAGAAAAGGGAAAAATCGCTTCAGTTTAGCAGAAAGAGAGATGTCATAATATCCCAAATATTTTTGAAAAGGGAGGACTGGGGAGTGATGATCGAGATGAAAGCACTCAGAGCAGGAAACTGGAAACGATCGGATTAGGCATAGGGTTTATATGCCCATATCCTTACTAAATTATTTTTTAATTAGTCCTCAAAAATTCAATTTGTTTCAATTTAACTCCTAAAACTTTTAATTATTTGCGATTGTGCCAAAGCATATCTCGGCCGTATCCATGGTATATCATCGTCGTGTTCAAGACAGATCCGACTAGTCAAACCTACAAACAGTCAACGATACGGATTTTGCCGTATCCGACACGCATATTGGCGTGTAGCATCCAATAATTCAAAAAAAAAAATTAGGAGTATCCGTGCTACATAAGTTCTCGAACACAATATATCCCAAATACAGCCTACTATGTTTAGGATGTAGATGCCTGCAACAATGAAAAAAGAATCCCAGTATCTATACCTGTTGCAAGTCCAAACCCGTTTGTGTGACCAATCTTCCCGTCTTTAACAAATTTTCAACAATTGCCCCAATCTGCCGCGGAGAATTTTTCTCAATAACTTTCTTGACATCTGCCACTGTCATTAAAAAAAAGCACAAAAAGTTAAACCAGTCTCATGTTTTACTTACCACAAGCCAGTTTTTCCTAGAAATTTGAGCATTGATTCAATAAAAATTCTTGACTAGGATACAAAATTTAAGTCGTGGATATTATTATCTTAGACCACATTCTAGAGCATAAATGTAATGCCATCTGCTTGCAAGGAAAGGTGAGAACCAACACTTGCTTCTGGAGATTGCCAGCAAAATGCTATGTAAAGAATAGAAATCACGGATACTAAAACATTGTATGTCTGAATCCTAGATCCATATCAAGTTAAACAAAAATCTGATTTCCAGTGCAAGTGGCCACACAACCTTTAATCCTACAACTAAAGTATCAGTGCATCATACAACAAAAAAACAATTGTACAGGTTTCAAAACACATTCTGTATTCTGGAAAAAGCAAGTAATTGTCGAACATCATAAAATTAGATGTTGCTGTAGGAAAGAAATTTTAACCACAAATATAACTACTGTTGTGAGGACAGAAAAAAGGTAAAAAAAGGTTAAAAAAACAGTGTACTAGAATAACCATGTAAACAACAAAAAGACCAAACAAATCAAACTAGACAAAACTATAAAATTGTTCAAAAACAGCAGGAGAAGAAAATAAATATTATACAAGTTAACATTCTGTAATAATAATATTACCTATGCGACGACAAAAAATATTAAAAACAACAAATCAAGTAATATAAAATGGAAAATAACGCATACAACTGCTCAACTCAAACTTCTTTGTTTTATTGTCAACTTCATCTTGAAGAAGCCGTTTAACCTTGACTAACCAGTCTTGTAATCTTTCCTGAAATGTAAAAAAATAAATAAATATCCTCATTCTGCAGTCTACAAAATGAAATTCCAGAACAGCATGTGCAGGTTTAAGCGCACAATCAGTTCACTTATAAACTACAGACGAATCATAAAAATGCGGTCATTTCAGATATCACCAGCAAATAAGCAGGGAAATCAGACATATTGAGAAAAAAATCATGTGAAGGAAGCATTCCAATTTGATATAAAGCCCTCAAGTTTTCTGCTTTAGGTGTAGTTAAAAAGAAAGGTAGGTAATAACCAAAGCAGAGTTTCTTAAGACAAATATTTGAACCTGCAAACATGCAATTTTTTTCCCAGAACAAAGGTCTTATGCCCATTTAACCCCCACAACAAAAAGTGGAACATTGGATTACAACTACTGCATCATGTAGTGAAGCATAAATTAGCTTTAACAAAATTTCTAATTTCTTCCCACAGAAATGAAAAGTTGTTCACAATGAAAAATCTAAACTAGATCCATCAACAAATCTTCATTGAGTATTATGACTACTACTCTGGCAAGATTTTAATTCATAACAATATTTGTAAACTTACATCTACACATAAAATAAGTCTTTCTTTCAGTGAAACCATGGAGTCAAATATAAACTAAACATTATTCATGCAGCAAAATTCAACCAATACAGGTCAGACAGAATATGTCATAATACACAATTCCATGTGTTTTAAATCTGGGCAAGGCCTTTTGGAGCACATGCATCAAGGACCACAATAGATGAAAGTTGAGTTAACCAACTGCATCACCTTCAAAGAACGAAGTATCATAGGGCATACCTTGAGATAAATAGTAATTAAGTGGCCAGGCAATAGAACTTCTTGGTTTTGTAAGGAATCTGGGTTGTCCTGTAAAGAACTCTGATCTATGAAAGAAAACAATTTCTGCAGCATGAATCTGAATTACATGTGAATTGGTTAGAAACAGAATAACATACATAATTTATATGGAACTTAAAAATATCACCAGAGATACAAAGTAGACAACTAATGATCACTTAACATTAATTTAACGTGGCTATAAGAAAACAATTTCTGCAGCATGAATCTGAATTATGTGTGAATTGGTTAGAAATAAAATAACATACATAATTATAAAATTAATTTAATGTGGCTATAAGAAAAACAAAATAACAACACTAACATGAGTAGATTGAATTTGTCCAGATTATCATCCAGATGAACAAATATGTAATATTTTAAAACAGCATTGCCAACCTGAAAAAGAAAGTAACAAGATTCATATGGTTAGAAATTGAGAATCACTTATACCGAGATCAGTGAAGGAAAGGTTTTTGGATTATGGTGTTTCTCATTTCAATTTTTAATAAAGAAATTGAAGATTGCAGTCCCAGTAGGATATGCTATGGAATATGCCAACAGTTTTGTAGCTGAATGCATTCTATATAAGCAATTCACAAGTGATACATCAGTATAATTCACAAAGGGATGTCAACTTACAACTGTGTAGCTTTCTTTTTCAAGCCCCATCATAACAGGTTGGAAATGCTCCCCTGCAAAATTAAAATATTCAGTACATTCCATCAATTAGCACTTTAAAACTCCAATGATTATTGAGGTAATTAGTACCAATATGTTGAAGGCACTGAGTACGGGTAAAAAGAGACAAGTTCTGAAGTTCATCCAAGATAATTTTAGCTCTTTCACCAACAAGCTGAGTGCCAACAGATCCCTTTACCCGATCATACTTCTCATTGTAGCAGCATGTTAAACTCGTATAGATTTCACGATCAGTTGTGTCTGTTAGAGCCTTGAGAGGGGGTGAGAGAGAGAAAGTCAAATGTACTTCGCAAAATCCCAGACATAAAACTCATAGTTGTCAAACTTTCCAACATGCTTGAACTTAAGACTTAATTTCAGCAGTAGAATTTTTCCCCTACTCTTTTTTATTTTATACCACTCAACATAACTTCATCCTATCTCGATTTTGTGCTCCCAAACCCTAATCCAGATCTTATTGATCCAAAGCTTACTAACCAATCATTTAAAATGATAACACCAATCCAAATTCCAAATTCCAACACGACCACACATTTATTAAGCATCATATTTTTCACAGATGGGACATTGTGGCAATCAAGATAACAAAGAGATGTCCCAATATTTTGGTTAATTAAACTAATTGAAAACATATAAAACCACTTTAGAGAAACCGTCAAGAGTACTTAACAACAACAATCCTCTAATGAGAAGTCATTGTACCTTTAATATGATTCCAACAGGAAGCAAATATTCCCTCCCTTGTATCCTAAAAAACAAAAGAGTGATATTTCAACATTTTCACCATTGAGGCCAATGTCCAGTATATAAGATTCTCACCAGAATCCAAGTCGTGCACTCCCGTTATTAAGGTAGTACAATTTAACCGTCACAGCTGACTGATCTTCTCTAACACATCTGCATGCTAAAAACAAAAACATTATCGCAAACAGAAATTATACATAGCCATGTGCCAAATGCAAGTATGAAGCAAATTAATTAGATGCTGAGAAAAACGAGTACAGGCACGATCCTTCTAAATTAGTTTAAATAGATTATGATGACTATATGTAGGTCAATACGCAAAATTAAAGAGTATGAATCATTGCAAAAGAGTACCATTGCAGTAAATCACATTTGTTCCAGAATATCCATTTAGTTCATGATTAACTGCAAGAAAACATATCTTTGCCTACAACAATGATTAAGTATTTCATTTGTGTTAAGACTAGGTATTTAAATGGTTTGCCATTACTGTGTTCGAAAGATTGCTCAGTAGGATATCTGATCCATAATTCAACTTTAGTTATTTAGTTTCTTATCAAAATGAAAAGGAACACATAAACAATGACTGGAAGAATCTTGACTGTGTAGAATGCCAACTTTGTAGACCTTTCAAGATACTTCTCTCAGCCATTGTTTGTAAAGTTTGGGGACAATCATACATGAAACATCAGATAATGAAGAATCCTGCAAGAAGGTCTCCAAGTAATCAATGTGACACAATATTTTATAAATGTAAAAACTTCATCACCAGTCAAACTGTGAAAAAATATTTGATCAACGTAAAGGCAATGGCACGATTCAAACCATAAACAAACTGTGAGATGAGAAAGAAACAACACCTTATCATAACGGCTTTATCGGTATATCCTTCACGGCGTTCACGAAATGAGTTTCGCACCGTGCTCATAGGCTAGAAAAGTAACAAATTATTGGATAAGAAAAATGGATCCTATACATGGTCGCATCATTTATATTGGTAAAATGAATATCTAACATCCCAAATTTCCCGTTATGAAGACACAGGGAACTAATTTAAAGATCATGTACGAAAAGAAAAGGTACTTACATAGTTCTGTTTTGGCAAAATAAGAAGTCGCATGACTCTCTCCAGCCCATTTAAGATGAAGTATCTAAGAAAACATAGATGTGAGCATTGGTAAATAAACATAGAATTTCATGATGTCTTACGAACCCGTTAGAGAGAGAGAACTAATTAGCTTACTTACCCACCCATTTCTGACGGCTCTTCTTTGAGTGCAACTAATTTTTTTTGATCATTTGCGGCTTTTAGATGACAGAGATTGGACTAAACAGAAGAAATGCAACATATCCGATGTCAAAAAACAACCCGACACAATCTAAACAAACTCAATGAATATTTACATAGCTAAAGATCATATCCTACAGTTCTTAGAAAGTTGAAGTTGGACGGACTACTTGATATCAAATATTTGATTCTCAACCAAATTATTTTGATAAGTTCACATGGATAGCAGTACATGAACCACAGAACCTTTCCAAAGTTGAAAGGAAATACGAACACAAATTTAAAATAAATGAAATAATACTCCATGAAAGACATGGAATACAAGACTTCCAGAGTTCACTTATTTTCATCTAGCAAATTCACTCAGCTCAAGCACCAAAAGATTTTGCAATATGACCAAGAAGATAAATAAAAGCCTTTTGAGCTCTAAAAGTTAAGGTGCAAGATCAGGTCATTTTTACTGGATACTATGCGGCTCTATTTCAGGTGAATTTTTCAATGTCTTATGAAGTTAATAAAAAGCAATTACAAAAGTAGTTTCCCAAAATGTATATCTTCTCATTATTCCCATCGAATAGTCTTTAGCTTGGGAAGTTCCTATACAAAGGTAACTTTTCTTATCAAGTGTCAATGCCACTAAGAACACTTGAAAGAATCATTCTGTCATCAGGTCCCACTCCATTTTTTTAAAAACTCGATAATCCATTTGTTTCTTTCTTGCATCAGGTCCTACATCACTTCACAAAAACATGGTAATCCATTAATAATGAGATTTACAATTCATAAAAATGGACCATGGCACTTTAAATATAACTCTAAAAAGTAAATAAAAAAAAAGAGAGAAAAGTAGGCCATTGATGAAACATATACCATATAAAACCGAATAATAATTACGGGGTCAATACCCTTCCCCTGATCCTCTCACATCTTCTCAAATTTGAAAATAACAAATAATAACGTTAAAGTTTACTTAGGCGGCCCATCATTCTGGTGATGACCATATCCTAAAATATATTTTGATAATGCATCAAGCTTGACATGCAATCAAAGAAAGAAACCATCCTTAAGACTTTTATGAGAGGAATGTAAAATATGCTAGAGATCAAATGCTAATCACTAACCTTCAACATAATTGGAAACTGCCCAAAATTATATCCTTCTCTGACAGAGACTCCATCATCATATTGGAAGTATATGTCCATCATGAACCTCCCTGAATATGAGAGTTTAGCTTGTCTACACTGCTCCGAAAATGCACAAAGATGTCATTAGTATTTTGCATTCATATAGTAGCTGTATCTAAATATGTAAGTTGATACCCAAAAAGTTGTACCTCAAAAGGGTATAAAGCATCAGCCATCTGTCTTGAAAGGCGTTCTTTCTGAGGGGGAAATATTTGAGGTTTTCCGAACCAGAGTATGCCACTGGTTAAGAATCAACTTCTATTAATTAAACTTCAAGTACAACGGTAAAATAGGAGTACACATGAGATAGAGAGACTTTCAGAACAATATGTATCATAAAATTATGTGATAACCCAAAATCACTTCATATGTTTCACACTTTCGGCCTTAAAATGTTGGAACCAAAAACTATGAATCAATTAATTTTCATAAATTATCCAGTTTTATCATGCTACTTAACAAATAAAAAAGGATGAAAAAAACTGTTGTCGAATTAAACAATTTCAAGCTTTATTCCATTCAATTGATGTCCTAATAATCTGTGCACATATAACTACCAAACACAGCAATCAATAAAAACTCATCCCTCAACTGCATTATTTTTTAAGTATTTACATAGAAAAAAATAAATAAAAAAACAACCTTGGGGTAAAATATCAAATGGAATTTTGTCAACACAAAATTCGAAAATTTAAAGGGACTATAATTCATTTTCTGAAAACCCCTGCATGGTAGAAAACTAGAAACAAGATAAGAAAAAACCATGCGCATTTTTCCGAGCTTTCACTAGGAAAAGAACGCGAACTTGCCCCAAAAATCTGAATTTAGCACACACAGTGCTAGATTGTTCTGAATATAAATTAATTCAGTTAATGCTAGAAACAATTAATACGCAGAAAATAACAAAAGATTAGTTCTTTAACACAATTCATCAAGATTGAAGGATATTTCTTAGCTTGAGCTTGGTGAAGGAATCAAACACTTCGACTGGCTTGATATTCATCAACATGGTCTCGAGCCCGTGTTCCATCATGTAGTTAAATGAATCAATATGATGCTTAAAAAGCTCTCCTAATGCCGCATAATCCTTTTCCTCCGCCAGGTGCGGCCGCCGCCACTTCTTGTCGGCGTCTTTCACATTCAGAACATTCTTTTGGGAGCTGTCGCTCGCCATAGAAAGATCAGATTTTGACCCCCAAATACGTACAATTATGGAAGGCGCCTTGTGTAGAATTCGATTTGATAAAACAGAGAGCCGGCTCAGGGTTTAGGGTTTGAGGAAGAGGCTGGTTCTTTTGTTTGTCATAAAAATAAAATATATGTAATTATTTCTCACGAAAATTAAAGAAAATAAACATATAAAATAACTATTTTCCCCGAAAATAAATAAATATATATATATATATAATAGTTATTATCAAGATTTGTATTTTTTTTATTCATCTTTTCCGAGCGTTGGGATGATATCTTATAAAAGAAAAGTTGAAGAATGCAGAAAAAAGTTCGATCATTTTAAGCTTTTCCACCACGCGATTGAACCAATACTAAAGCTTACATACTCAAAGATCTGAGCGCACTTAAAGTTCATATATTTCACCGTTCATCAAGCATACACTCAGCAGAAAGATATCTGATCATTCAAGGATCAATTTTGTGCTACTCAAAACATACAGTTTTTTTTTATCAGTAACATTTTGGTTATTTGATTGATGTATTGTCTGGTGAACCGAGGGTTTTTAAAATCCAGAAGTGTAAATTCATCACTAAGAGTTCCAAAACAGACAGTGTGATAAGTTCTGATTGGAGTGGGTCGTTGCAATAAGTTTGTAAAGCCAAAATCTTTTAGTTGAATCCTTCCTAAAGAGGAAGATGGGGTGACGTAGGAGTTTTATCTCCGAACATCCATAAAACTCATGTGTCTTTACTTTCTGCGAGCACTTACATTTCAAATCGTTTCTTGTTAACAAGCCAGCCAACCAGTTGAAGCTATCATTGGAAATTTTGAACCGTTTTCCACACTTTTCAAAGTGGTTCATATTTCTAACCGTTCAAAAAAAACTTTCAACCGCCTAAAAACGATTGAAAACAAATTTTAAAAGCAAATAATTTTAAAGAGTTTATTCACCCCACCTTCTAAATTCTTTCTCGATCCTAACAAGTGGTGTCAGAGCGGGTTTTCTTGAACGTTGAAATCTACAATCAATATGGCATCATTTAACAAGATTCCTATGATGACTGAAAAATATGTATGCAGACACATTTAGCTGCCCAAAACGATGACATGTGGTATGTCATCACTGACAGGCCCATGAAGATCTTGAAAGTCAATCCAGTTGTGGCTATAACTGAAGGTGCTCCCCAAATGGTGGAAAAACATCGATTCACATAGATAGCTGAGGACAAGAAGAAGGCGAACCTTAACAACATCGCCAGAGATATCCTTTATAAAATTCTTGATAAAAATATGTTTGCTAAGATTAAAACTTGCTCCACAGCAAAGAAAATATGGGAAAAACTCACACAACTGTGTGAAGGCAACAACCAGACCAAAGAAAATAAAATGACAGTTGCAATCCAGAAGTTTGACAATGCAAAGATGAAGTCAGGAGAAACTCTCTCCGAATTTGATTAATGATTTAGTGGTATTATTATTGAACTTATTTCTCTAGGTAAAGAATACTCTAACCGTGAAATTTCCTTGAAGGTAATGAGGGCTCAGCCCAGAGAATGGGATGTGAAGACAATAGTAATGCGAGAATCAAATGATTTGAATAAGCTGGAGCTTCACGATCTTTTTGTCGATCTTAAAGCATACTAGTTCGAGCTTGGAATACGAACTGAAGAAGAAATATCCACTTCTCAACAAACCAAGGCCCTGACAGTTACTACAGTGACTCTTCCGGTCTAAGAGTCCACAAGTAAGAAATCAGCCGAGCAACTGATCAATGAAGCTATGTCCCTATTTGTCAAGAAAATTGGTAAATTTATGCGTAAAAATCAATCTCAGTTTGCTAAACCATATTCCAAAAGGGACCATACAGATGATGGTCAAGTTTGTTTTAATTGTGGAAAAAGGGGCATTTTATTGCAAAGTGCAACAGACCGAAAAAAGACGAAAAGAGAACGATTGAGAGGAAACGGTCCAAAGATGACACAAAAAATAAAGAACGAGTTTTAATTGCAGAAAAACAAGACTTGAAAAACAAGTTATCCCTCTCCAGCTGCTCGCAACAAAAGGAGGTTGACAATTTGAAAGTGAAGTTAAGTTTGCTAGAGGCCGAAAATGATGACTTGCGAGGATTATTCCATGCCACGTTAAAAGAAAATAAACAGTTAATGAGCACAGTCAACTCATGGAATAAGTGTCACACCCCGAGACGGGGTTAGTTGACACCGGCGTTGCTCTCAAATTTACATTCGACAACAACAAGCCTCAGAAGTACAGAATTTCAGAAACCAGTCTTTTATTCATAATACTGAATATTCATTGTTTGATACAACTCAAATAATAATGTTTTACAGCGGAAATGTAAAACCAAAAAATACAATGTCTGAACAGATGCCGCGGAATATAAAATATGAAACGTCTGCTATTCGTTTTCTTAAAACATGCTAGAAATTTTTTTTTTTTTTTTTAAACCTCACATAGCATTCGGCCGAACCATAAAATTTCATAAAATATTTTTGACATCATTTTAAAATAAACAACCAACTAACATTTTTCTAAATCTAAAAATAACATTTGAAAAGTATAGCCCATATTGTAACCTCTCAAAAACCACTCGTGATCATGATAAAAGTCATAAAAATATCTTTAACATAACTTAAAATCATTAATCATAACTAGTGCGGAAAACTAGCGTCGGTCCTCGGGTTATGTGCACCTTCAGTCCAGTCAGATCAACCACCAAGACCTCCATAAACATAATCATCATAATCACCTGCATCAATCACACCTAGTGAGTCTAAAGACTCAACACGTCATATCCTTGATAACAAGTAATACGTAATACAGTTAACATATAACAGTGAAAAATACTTGTACTTAAAATATCATTTTCATGAAGATGCATAAA
>NC_133316.1:5182813-5251082 GCF_012295235.1 Primulina huaijiensis
CTAGACGTAAAATTTCACGTTTTTGACATTTTCTTAATTCCATTGACTCTAACATGTCCCAAATAATTATTTAAGCTTACATGAATTTTCCCATATTTTTATTTAGCCTAAAACAAGGACTTTTAAATTAATCTTTAAATGTGACGTATTAATGCGTTTTAATCCCGAATTAAACCAAACCTTAATTTAAAATTCCCAAATTAAAAAGTTAGACTTATAATAATTATTTAAGCTTAAATATAATTTTTCATAATTTTATAAAGCTTAAAAATAGGTGTTTTAATTAACTCGTTAATTAACGTTTCGTGCGGCGATTAAATCCCGAATAAATCCAAAACTCGTTATTTTGATCCCAAATTTTTAACATAACATTTTTAAGATTTATTCTATCCTTCCAAGTCATTAGCCACCCCCGTGGACCCATGGAATCAATTTTTGCCTTATAATTTTTGAAATTGACACCCTAACGAACCCACCGCGCCATCTCCCAATTTACTCGAGCCACGCCCGAGCCACATTGACCCAAAACCTAGCCAACTCATCTAGGGACCCTACTGTGAAAACCCAGCCCTTAAAACAAGCCCTAGCCCGCTCAAAAGCTCCCTGGAACTTGACCCAAATTCTGCATGTTTTTGTGTGTGTGTCTCCTAGGATATTTAGGACTCCTAATTGAACTAGGACACTTCCAGGCCCTAACCACTTGACCCCTCATGAACCTAACCTTCCCTGGACCATGCCCAGACCATACCCAGACCAACCCAAGCCCCTGGACGTGAGCAGCAAACCACTGAACCAGTAGCAGCAACTTCACGCGCAGCACTTGCTGCCATGCATCCCTCACGTCTTCTTAAACCAGCAGCTAGCCAAGCCGCCACAGCCCCTTCCCAGGCCCTTAAGCACCCTCCTAGGACCCTAAAGAGTCTACCTAGCCCAGCCTAGAACCCCCAGGCCAAGGCCCTTCTTCCCTGCACAACAGCACACCTGCGCTGCCCCCTTTGAAGCTCTCGGGTGGATCGGAGTCCTTGTTGACAAGGACTCCTCCCAGCCCCTGACTTTCGAGTACTAGCATGGCTAGGACTCCTCCCCTGACCCAAGCACGTCCCTAGCCCAGCCCTGGTCCCAACCAAAGCCAAGCCAAGCATCCAAGTCCATAACCCGTGCCCCTCAAACCCCATGTTACCCGATGGCATCCAGCTTGTTCTTATTCACGTTTGCAGCATATTGGGGTAAATTGGGGCTCTCTAAAACATGTAAAATCAACCCTCAACCCTATCCTAATCATGGCAGCCCCTTTATATCATATTAAACATGATTTTGGATGAAAATACAAGCTTTAAAATTGACATATGCCACAAAAACGAAAATTGTTTCATGATGCACTTGTTTTTCATGCAAATTCAATTAAATAAAATACTATGGTGTGATAGATGTTTGAAAGAAAGAATATGGCGTGCCTTTGCGTAATTTACGCACGAAAATCCGTTGACGACGAAGAACGGAGGAACACTTCGGCTTGCTCTAGCAAGCACCTTCGAAATTCTCTTCCTATCTTGCTAGTGTGTGTGCCGTGAGTTTTAAGAGAGGGGTGGGGAGAGTTTCAGATTTTTAAAAGAGGTGGGTGGCCGATTGTTTTCCTGCTAGGGTAGGTTAATCAACATATTATATCCTAATTAGTTTACTAACTAGGCTTTAGGCCTAATAAGCCAATTAAATTAAGCCCATTAGTCTAATTAGGTTTTAAATAAAATATCAACAAGGTTTTGGTAAAAATAAATTTGTGAATTTATTAGCCGGATTGCTAAAAAGCTCGCATTTTTGTTGAAAAACCAATACCGATAAAATTTACGTCCCGGCGTATAAAATCACCTAAAACCCCATATTTTCAAAAATAAGAAAAAAAAACATCACCCATAATTAAAATAATTAAAAACAATTATTTAATAAAAAATTTTTCTATTTTTTATCCCTCGATCTCCGTTCCTCGATCGCAACTTGAATATTCCTTAAAAATATATTTTAATGCAACCATGTAGAAAATATAATTTTAAACATGCAATTATGCACAACATAATTAATTAATGAAATTAAAACATTTAATTAAAATACAAAAGAATTTAATAACTCAAATGCATGTTGTTCGTGTGGACCTTAAAATTTTCGTGGCGTTACAAAATATAAATCAGAACTGAGAACAACGATCTTCATCACCAGCCCCAAAACTGGATCTGCTCCTCTTCTTCTAACATTTCTTCAGTATTCTTATTTGAGATGGGTTTGGTGGGTGAGTGATATGGTTGTCACTCAGTAAGCAGAGGCGGGAATAACTCCCAGTTTTCAAACATCATTTTTACAGAAACAGTAATACAATAATATACAGAAAACTCTTATTTTCAGAACATGAATCAGAATTCAAAAATCACAGGTTTCAGAACAGAAATCAGAATTAGTAAGCACTGAGCACGTTAGTGAATTTCATGGCTAAACTGATATCAGTCCCCTATATGTTCTCTCCTGTAAGAGGTGAGGCCAGAATCAGAAATCAGAATTCAGAGATGTTCAGAATATATTCCTACCATTAGTTCACTAGGGAGTTTCAGTACTTCAAAATCATATATCATAAATCAAACATTCAGAAACTGTGCTTTAAAACAGAAATTATAAAACTGATTTCAAGATATTTATACGTAAGCCCACTTACTGTAATTTGCTAGAGTTTCGGTTGAAGTCTACTGGAAATCTGGTTGTTCTTGCTACTTGTTTCTACTGCTCGAAAATCAGCACTCTCTTAGCTCGAAAATTCAAGTAAAAATCTCAAGATTTGTGTAACACCATTTCAGAGATCTGAGGTGCTATTTATAGGCAAAAATTCTGATTGTTAGCCTCCCCATTAATGACAATAATATGACATTAACAGCCTTTATTCCTTGTTTAAATGCTTCAGTTACAAGTCATAAGCTGAATCAGTAAATGTCTGCTGGAATCTCGCGCTACTGAACTCTTCTGCTGCTGGATTCTATCTGTTGTCTGCTGCTGGATTCTATCTACTGGGAAAATACCAACTTCTGAAATATTAGTTGCTGCTGGAATTGTTAGCTTCTGCTGAACTTTTTGCCTTGCTGATGAATTTTGCTAGCTGCTGCAAAAATGCTAGCTACTGCTGGAAATTCAAGTTCTCACAATAAGTCATCTGATTCTCTTGAAAGGATGCATGAGATGCAGAAACCGGCCGGAGAGATAACTGGGTTAGGTTACAACATCAATGAATGCAACACCTCTTAAGCAAAAACTCAACCGCTATTAGAGAAAGACAGTTTAAAATCAATTAAATTCGTCAGATCTAGTACGGTACATGAACATAACGAGCCTGAAGTTCAAATTAATCAGAATGTACATTTTGAGAACAATGGAAGGTGGCGTGGACTAGGGTATGTCGAATTTGAGAGTGCGAAATCAAACCGATCATGGCTCAGATGCAGGCCAAATCCAACCGTTCACAACATTTCAGATTGGTCCCACAGAAAGCCAAGTTCAACTGTATGTCACTCGAAAATAAGACCTAACCGACACTACAACGGCCGACTGGTTCAAAAGAAGTACAAATTGAGTGATAATGACAGACGGCCAAGACAACCTACTGTAAAAGAAAGAACACTGCACACACCACCAGATTATGCACATAACCACATCCATCTTGGGACACACAATCCCTCAGGATAATCTAGGTGTGGGTCCCTAAGGGTCTAATCAGTTCAGGATCCAAATAGAAAAGGGTATCAAGTTCTCATTTCAATGATTTCAGGTATTGAAGAAGAAGAACTTGGAAGAATCCATCTGGTTTTTGGAAAGCGATTGTTCCAGACATATGACAGGAAATAAAAATATCATATCAGAAGTCGTAGAATACAAAAGACCAAGAATCACCTTTGGTGATAATTCTAAAGGTAAAGCAGTGGGTAAAAATAAGATTACCCATGGCAAAATTATTATCAAAGATGTGCTCTTAATTGAAAATTTATATTATAACTTGATCAGCATAAGTCAACTTTGTGACAACGGATACACCATTGAGTTTCACAAGCACGCGTGCACTGTTAAATCTGTTGTAGGAAATATTGTTTTGACTGGTCTTAAAGAGCAGAACACATATAAGGTGAAATGGACTGATGATAGTCTAAATGCACCTACTTGTTTCATCGCATTAAATGGAAATAAAAATTGGTTATGGCACAAATGGCTCAATCACCTTAATTTCAAATCCATTGCCACTATTAGCAAACTTAAATTGGTATCTGGTTTATCTAACATTGATTTTGCAAAAGATAAAATCTGCAATGCTTGTCAACTAGTTAAACATGTTCGCCCAACATTCTAAAACAAAAGAAGGAACTCTTCAGCTCGATGCCTCGAACTACTTCACATGGATCTTTTCGGACCCATACGAGTAATGAGCTTAGAGGGGAATAAATATACTCTAGTGGTGATTGATGACTTCTCCCGATTCACGTGGGTAATATTCTTGAGTTCCAATGATCAAACCACTGCACATCTCATCAAACTCCTTAAGAGACTTCAGAATGAGAAAACTGAAGCAGTGGATAGGATCAGGAGTGATAGAGGAACAGAATTTCTAAACCAATTCATGTCATCCTACCTTGAAGATCCCGGCATCAAGCATGAGCTCTCAGCTATCAGATCACCACAACAAAATGGAGTTGCTGAAAGAAGAAACCACACTCTCAAGGAAGCAGCTAGGACTATGCTAGCAGAATCCGGAATCTCTTAGCGATTTTGGGCAGAGGTTGTCAACATTGCCTGTTATAATTATAACCGGTCCATGATCAACAAGAATCATGAAAAGACTCCATATGAGATCTGGACCGGCAAGCAGCCCGAAATTGGATACTTCCGTATATTCGGTTGTAAGTGCTTTATACATAACAATGGCAAGACACATTTAACTGCATTTGATGTTAAATCCGATAATGGTGTCTTCCTGGGATATTCAGCAGTGAGCAAAGCATATAGAGTATATAATCAAAGAACTCTCACTATTGAAGATCCATACATATTGTATTTGATGAATCATCCATCTGTCATGACAATAATAGTAACAACATTCATGATTTAATAAATAAATTAGATGCTACTAACCTTGAATCTAGCAATGATGATGATATATATTTAAGAAGAACAGTTGAGAACATTTCTGAACAAAGTCCAATCGTCCAAGAACAGCTTCATCAGGCAGATGAACCAGTGAACAGTCACCCGCATGAAACTAATCAGATGGAGGAGGAAATGGTGGAACAAGAAGATGCAACAGCTCAACCAACGGAGCCCAATCCATATGGACCATGTCTCCAGTGGAAAAAAGATCATCCACTCGAGTTGGTCATCGGTAACCCAACCACTCCTCTTAGAACCAGAAAACAAATGATAGATGAATTTATGCACGCTGCTTTCGTTTCTCAGTTAGAACTTAAGAAAATCGGTGATGCACTGAATGATACCAATTGAATAAATGTCATGCAGGAAGAACTTAATCAATTCGAAAGAAGCAAACTTTGGCATTTAGTTCCTCAACCTGCTAATTTGCATGTAATTGGTACTAGGTGGGTGTTTAGGAACAAGATGGATGAGAACGGTTCAATAGTTAGAAACAAAGCCAGACTAGTTGCTCAAGGTTATAGACATGAGGAAGGTATTGAATTTGATGAATCATTTCCCCTATTGCTAGACTATAAGCAATTAGAATATTTCTTGCATTTGCGGCATTCAAAGATTTTAAGGTATATAAAATGGATGTTTAGTCAGCTTTCTTAACTGGTTTTCTTAATAAGGAAATATACGTAGAAAAATCACATGGCTTCATTAATCACACTCATCCTGATTATGTCTATAAATTAGATAAAGCATTATATGGATTAAAACAAACACCACGGGAATGGTATGATACTTTAACCAAATTCTTACTTGATCATGACTTCTCGATTAGAACAGTTGATAAAACACTGTTCATATTTTCAAAAGATGATCATTCATTATTTGTGCAAATCTATGTTGATGATATTATATTTGGATCTTAATCCTAAATTGTGTGAGAATTTCTCCAAGTTAATGCATGATCAGTTCGAAATGAGCATGATGGGAGAAATAAACCTCTTTCTAGGATTGCAAGTCAAGCAGTCAGAAAATGACATCTTCATTAACCAAGCTAAATACACAAGAGACATGTTAAAGAAGTTTGGTATGTTGAATTGCTTTAAAGCTTCTACCCCAGTGAGCTCATCAATCAAATTGGACAAAGATGAAGGGGGAATCTCAGTAGACACAATCATGTATCGAGGATTAATTGGTTCACTGTTGTATCTGACCGCTAGCCAGCCAGACATCATGTTTGTGGTTTGTTTATGTGCATGTTTTCAAGTCAATCCTATGCAATCGCATATACTACTGTTAAATGTATTATTAAATATCTTAAAGGTACTACTGATGTGGGTCTTTGGTATCCCAAAAATTCAAGTTTTAATCTTGTAGGTTATTCAAACGCAGATTATGCTAGATGCAAAATTGACCGAAAGAGCACCAGCGATTCATGTCAATTATTGGGCGATAGATTAATATCTTGGTTCAGCAAGAAACAAATGTCTATTGACACATCAATCCTGAAGCAGAGTATCTTGCGGCTGGAAGTTATTGTGCTCAAATGTTGTGGATGCAGCAACAACTCAAAGAATATGGAATTCAAACTGCTGAATCTCCTATCTTTTGTGACAACACAAGTGTAATAGCAATTACATACAATCTTATTTTGCACTCTCAGACAAAGCACATGGACATTAGACGTCATTTTATCCGATAATTGTTAGACTAGGTGCCCATCGAGCCAAGTGTTTGCCGAGTGTTCACATTGAAACTCTATGTATAAACAATATTTATTTAAAGAATATTTAAAATTATTGTACATCTTTATCTGTATACACATTCTTGTTGCATAGATAAAGTACTTGAATATACAAATAGTAGAAAGAATTTGAGATGCTCATATGATGAGTATCATGAAACTCATATTTGCAATACTGTATATTCTAAACAGTTCCTAGTCGATTCAGCAGTCGCTAAGAAGGATAAAAGCCGCTCGAGTTTGAGACTAGTATCTGTGATGTGAGTACCATGTTTCATTGGTAGGGTACGTTGTGATGTCCGAGCATGCAGATAGGTGCTCTTTGTAGAGTACACTGAACAACCCTCCATAAAGGACTTTCCAAGTGGTTCTCACTTATCGAGTGTAAATGTCTTAGTTTATGGTTGTACACCAATAGTCTTTATGACCCGGGACAACATTGTGACTCTATATGCTAGCATTGCACTTTGAGATAAGTTAATCTAGACTTATTTTAATTAAGAAATTTCAATTTAACATGTTAGTAATTTAATTTATAGATTTAATCATGCATGCAAGATAATGTTATCCCTTAATTAATTTATTAATTCACTAAACTATTTAATGGGGAGATAAAACTCTAAAGAATTAAAATACAAGATTTATGAAATATTTTCCCTTCCATTTTATTATAATTTCGGCCATTTCATTTTTGTAGGAATTAAATTTGTCAACTCACAATTTTGGGTATCTTTCTTTATCCCTTCTTGGCATAGATAATTCCTTCAACTTTAAATCTTCAATAATTAATAATTAAGCAATTTTCCTACCTCGTTTAACTAGATAAAAATCGGCCACCCTCCCTTCTAGACTTAAAAATATTTGACAACACATTCTTTTGATTCTTTCCTAATCATTTTCTTATTAGATAATCCCCTAAATTTTATTCCCCACTAATTAACGTTTAAGCAATATTTCTACCTTGTTTATCTAGCAATATTCCATCCCCATTTACCACAAAAATTCGGTCATCCCTTCCTTTAAAAGATTTAAATTGGTTTGACAACTCATTCCTTGTTATCTTTCCTTAATCTTTTCTAGGTAGATAATTTCTCTCACTTTAAATCACCAACAATTAAATAATTAAGCAATTTTTTCCTTGTTCCTAGACCAAAAATTCGACCATGTGCACCCTTAATTATCCCTCAAAAATCTTTTGATATCAAATCATTCCTTATCTCACAAACTAAGAAGATAGCAAGATTCATTTCTCCCTTTTATCTTGCAAACTTTCCCCTCATTCCTAGCCATTCTCTCCCTCTCCATTTTCGAAAATTCAGAGCATTTTCAGTAGAGAAAATCGAGAATTTCTAGGGAGAAAACAAGAAAGAAAAACAAGAAAGTGAAACAACTCCGTCTCCGTCGCGCCGTATCATCGTATTAATTCGTTTTCCTTTCAAACGATTTCCACGCATGTCTATATTTTTCTTTCACTCTTAAATCAAGCCATAATATGATTTTAAACATTTCATGATCATGAGTTTATGAATCAAGAACCGAAAATTTCAGCAGCACCTCTCGAAAATTATGTACAGAATTTTATGGTTTCCTCTGTGCCTTCACGGGTTCTATGTTTGTGTTGTTTCAGGTGGTTGGCTCGACCCTAGGCTCCCAAGGCTGCACCTAGGCACTTACTAGGGTGTGTCAAGACCTGTTGGTCCATTAGTTCAAGCCCCATGCATGTTGGAATTGAGAAATGACAGCAACTCCCCCCTGTGTCATATTGAGTTTCGATTTTCAGTTTGCTGTCAAGGGTGATGTTTCTGATCTTGGCTGCCCTAGAGGCTATAGCCATGGTTAGAACATCTCCTTGTTATGTCTAAGACGAGACCAAGTTGGCCTTTCAAGGCTTGGTCCATGGTTGCATCGGTTTTCAAATAAAATAAGAACAGCCCCCTTCGATCTCCTTCATTTTTCTGCACGTGTAACTTCGGCTTTATGGTGTTGGTGTGGATCTTGGCTGGATCTTGGCCCTTAGCCATGGTTCACACCATATCTCTTGATGTCTAGATCATGTCATGGTCAATCAAATGACCACTGGAATGGTCCGTGACAGCAAGAACGAGCGAGACACCCCACGCGTGCATATGCGTTCTCGGGTGGGAGCGTCGAGTGGTTGCTGGTGTTGTTCGAATTGTGGCTGGCCTAGGGCCCTTAGCCATGGTTCCAACCACACCTTGGGATGTTGGTAAGAGACTCTGGTTGGTGGTTCAAGCCCCAATGGCCAATAGTCCCGAAAACGACGCAAGGAAACACACCAATAACTGCTGTATTTTTTACAGCAACTGTACCTGTGGTTCAGAGGTGTGTTTCGAGTTCTTGTTTTGATTTTAGCCTATGGACTTGGACTGGACAGTACCTCATCGAGTTAGGAAGGTCATGTTTCTGGCTGTTTGTGATTCGGTCAAGTTTAGAGGTCGTACGAGAATTTACAGTGCAATGTGCCAAAGTGACTCTCGAAAGAGCGTTTCATGTTTTGGCCTCCATTCACCACAATTTCGACTTGTACAACTTTAGGAGCATCATTTCATCATTTTAGGTGTAATTTAATCATGACTAAATGATGGTTCGGTGTTGGTTCGAGTTGACACGGAGTCATGGTTAAATACTAAGTCGTTGAGCGTAATTGTCTCGTTTTTGGATTCAATTACGAAGTTTTGGTCAAGTTAAATCATTTGCATATTTTTCATATTAGAATTAGGGCGCAGCGAGCCTGGGAACGATCCAACCCATTTGGTAAATTAATACAGGATGTTTAATTATGTTATTTAATTATATTATGTGCATAAAAATATAAAATATTCATTTTTGAGATTTATGCGATATTGCTTGTGGCCACCTCACTATCATGGGATTGCAGCTTATCATGGGATTATTACCTCACCCGGTGGTCACTAACCGGTTCATGTTCATTTATTGGTACGGATATCCAATCCAAGGGCTGTGATGATCTCTACCGCCCAGTATACTGTGGTTTAGTCTGATCAGGTGATTCAATTCAGTTCATGGGCCACTTGCGTAGAACATAATCTCAACAGAAAATTATTACATGCTATTTCATGACAGGGCTCTACAGAGCAAACATTTCACTTACGATTTTCAGTTCAGTTATGCACGTATTTATAATTATTCATGACACGATTTTCATGATACGCTTTATAACACGATATTTTCACGTTACATTTTACGACATGATATCTTTACATGACATGAAATTTTATGATATATGTACTTGTTATTTACGATATATGCATTTTGAGTCTTTAGACTCACTAGACTTGATTGTTGTAGGTACTGATGAGGTCGGGACCGAGGGCGGAGACCAGTGAGCCATCGTGGGTCGGCAGTAGTAGGAACCCGGGGACCTCATTTTCAGCACTTACTATTTTTATTCCAAATTCAGTTTTTATTTTGTTGAAAATTTTTTTTAGTTGTTACTTTAAAACAAATATTTACTTCCGCTGCTACTTTAAACGTTGAACCATTTTTATCAGTTTATTTTATGAATGAGGCTTTTTATTTAATTAAAGAGAAAATTTTTTTAAAATTATTCCGCAAATTTTCAAGTACGAAACACGGGCCTCTACACCATCTAAGTCATAATATGTGTGTTTCATGTTTTGAAGCATGAAAATTATATTGATCAAATTATTTGACGATTGGATGAATATTTTTCAAAGTTTTGACTTTTTTACGCTCGCTTGAGACGTGTTATGATTTCTAAAAGACATGATACCATTATGGGTCATTAAAGGATTGGAAAAGGAGTCGTTTAAGGGTAGGATAATGGCTGGTCATATGCAAAACGAGCAGTGCTTGGGTGAGGCTAGAACCTAGGGTTTTCCAGAGTTTCTCGATGGATTTACATGGGTTTTACGGCTAGGCTAGGAGGGCAGCGCGTCTGGGCTCAGCTAGGGCTTGGTCAAGGCTTGGTGTGGGCTCTGTTGAGGGGATAGGAAGAGTCCTAGAATGGCTAGACTCTTCTGGTCGAAGTAGGGAGGCAAACCGCAAGCCATGAAGGTAGATGATGAAGACTCGCGACGCGGCTCTTGGGGAAGAAGGGTTGTTCACGGTCCGGGCATGGTTCAAGGCGGCTAGTGGGGGTCCAGGACAGTAGGCTAAGGTCTGGTTCGGTCGGGGTCCGGGCTGGCTAGAGGGTGGTTCAGGGGTTGGTGTACGAGAGCTCGATTCGGGAAATAGGTTCGAATATGGTTTAGGGGAGAGATGGGGCTTGAGCCATGGTTCACGGGGGATGGTACGGGAGTCACAAGGGTAGTTTTGGTATAAAAAGTATATGTTTAAAATTTGAGAAGAAAATATTAAGTTTTAAAATTATTCGGAATTAAAACGCTTCACGGTTTAGTTAATAAGTAAATAAATCGAAAGGCTCGGGTTTACGAGTAAGAAAAATATTAGAATTCAAATTTAAGTTTATATGATGCTATGAGATAGGCTCGACTCAATAAAAGTAAGAAAAAGTCAAAATCGTAAATTTTGGAGTCAAAGGGTAAAATGATCATTTAAGTCTCGGGAAGTACGAAAGGTCTGGCAGTGCCTCGATGAATCATTATGCATGTTAAATAATATTTTAAAATGGTTATAATGAAAATATGATATTTTTATGTATGATATATGCAAAGACTATATGAGTTTTCTTGAAAAATGCTATTTTACGAGTTTGAAGGATACGATATTTCATAAAAGGAAAAGAAAATATTTTGAAGGATGTGAAGTGACCGTGACAAATATGATACGATATGATTGGGGATATCGTGAGGAAAAAAGCCCCAGAGGGAGCCCGACGATCTTATTTCCTTTTTTTGATGACGGCCTAGTGACGAGAGTTGCTGACGCCCCATCCCGTGTACAATGGTGAGCTAAGACTGATCAGTCGACCATATGATGATACGATTACAGCTAGTCACTTTCAAATATCAAACTTCACTAAAAAATGATATACGATGATGAAAAGCTTTATGAATTAATGATTTATGATATATGATTACGAGTTTTTACGTCAGCATATTTTATTAAAAGATTATTTTAAAGCTACATGCGCATGTATATGTATTATTTGTTACGTATGTTTAGAACGTGTCGAGTTATTAGATTCACTAGGTTTGGATGGTCGAAGGCGATGATGATTTTGAGGGAGGCGCTGACGCTTGAATGGATCGGCCGCCAGTACACTCCCAAGAGACTTTTATTTCCGCATAGCTTATTATTTAAAGTTTTGAAGTAAAAGATTTTGAGGATTATTTATTTAAAGATTTTATACTTTATTTTGAAGTTTAGTCGTTGTATTATTTTAAAATTGAAGTACGATTTTGTGGTTGATGATTAATGGATTTTTATGCATTTGAGTTTTTAAATATTATTTTTATGTTGGAGGGTTTTGAGGATAGAAGAAAATTTTATATAAAAAAAATTCCTAGTATTTATTTATATTTTTAAAGTTAAAAATAAGAGACGTTTCATAGTTATTGTTCCAAAGAAAAGTGTCTGTTGGTTTGTGTCAGTTGGCTGTTTTTTAGTCTATGTCAACATATATTTGACAAATGCACGTTGTTGCGATCAGATTTTTATCGTACACTGTTGCGATCAGTTTTGTATGCTGGCATAAACTGATTTTGGTAAACTGGATGTGGGTAAACTGAAATCTTTGAAACTGAGTGAGGAAAACTGATAATCCGATATGAACTATTTCATTTTGGGATCGTATCAGTTTTGTTCAACTAGACCAGTTCCGTTTAGGTCAGTTTTACCTTAATTATTTGTTAACATCAAAGCATAAAAATTTCTTGATCCAACAATTTTCTATTTTTTGGTGTTTGAGAGAATAAATATGTTAGGCTTCTTAAACTGATGAGCAAATACATAAACTAATAAAACTGATAAGAGCAAGTTTCCAAAACTGATACCCGAAATCTGATAAATTATTATCTCTTGTCTTCATTCTTGGATTCTGTTTCCTTTGCTTCTTTTTTTTTTCTCTCTTTTTTGTCAACACTAGGAACAGCTACATATCGTTTGAGAATATGCATGATCGAGGCCATCTGAGCTGACATAGTATCGTTTTTGGAAGAAAGATGAATGTGAACCGAGTCAATATTTGAGACGAGATTGTGGTGAACTAAGTCAATTTTATGAGAAAGAGCATCATGAAAACTAGATACTTGGGACATTGAAGCACAATTCATTCTCATGGATTCTATTTGAATGATCAATGAATGAACATCTTTGGATAAATTTTTAATATCCTTGACTACTTTGTCTTTGAGATTCTCAATATCAGTATCATTCAATTTTTGACTTATCTTGACTTGAGATAGAAGAGTGTTGATTCCAGTCAAATTGGAAATGATGTTGTCCATTGGAGAGTCATCTCCTATCTTCATTTCTGGTGATTCAGCAGTGACATGTACTTTTGGATCAGAGAATAAGATTAATTTTGGTTTCTTGGCTCAGCAATGTCAACTGGTTCATCCGCCTGATCAACTTCAGCTTCAGTCGCTTCAGATTCCATCTGGTTTGCTGTGGCAACTGAGTCTTCAACGATTGAAGAAGTCAGGGCAAGATGGTGTTGTGTATTTTTCGCTCGTAAGTGCACAGTTGTAAAATTTTAATATAAGAAAGTAAAGTATCATTCCCACGAGGAGTGTATATATAAAAGTATATCAGTGCTTATAATTAAAATAGTCACAACTTTATTTAGAAGAATCAATAAAAGGTTTGGTCTGTTTAACATGAATTATTTGCAATTAAATAGTAATCGAATCACTGAATTGAGAAAATATCAATGAGATAAAATATCTACACGAGTGATTTCACTTAGTTTCCACGATAACTATTCTCGATTGCCTTTATATTCATGAATTCTAGTCGTTTAATGGCCAAGAACACTTAATTATTTTATTCTCCATTTCTCAAGTGACAAATAAATTGTATCATTTAGACTTCGATTCAAACATTCCTAATAAGAATATAAGTTCATATGACATATGCAAAAGATGATCTTACCTAAGCCTTGCTAAAGTTATACGCCTTCCAAACAATATAAACGTTTAACGATGTGTCCCTAAAGATCCATAATTCTATTCCCTCTCTCGAGTTGTATAATTAATCAGATAACAAACAATTTATGGCCAGTAAATTGAAAGTGATAAGAACTAGAAAACACAATTAAACTAAAAGAGAATTCAATCATATAAACAACTGAGTCAAAATTATTGTGTCAACAAAGCTACGTCATCTTCTAGAATAGAAAAGTTAGTTCATGATGAAATCTAAACAAAAACAACGTATGTTTGAAAGTTTAGACATCTCAACACAAGAAATAAAAAAGAGCGAAAGATTAAATAGCAAATCAGAAGTGGCATCTTTGTCACTAGATTCGTCGTTGCGATCAATCCTTGCTCTCCAATTCTTCTCCAAGATTGTGCTCTCGTCTCTCACGTTTTTCTCTGCCAAAAACGGCTGTCGTTTCTGAAAACCTTATCTTTGTTTTTATTCTATCCTCGAGCCCGTCAAATTGAAGCCCATTTTTTCATTCCCGCTTAGCGCCGCGGTGCTACCCAAGCAGTGCCTAGTCACCTGTCAGTTCTAGAGTTAGCGCCACGGTGCCGGGTGTGTAGCGCCTCGGCTCACATCCTTCGGCATTCAGGCGCCGCAGAGCTAGTTTATAGTGCCTAGGCGCTTAGGCTTCATCCATCTTGGCGCTACAGCGTTGTTCCTTGGTGCTGCAGATCTAGTTCATCAATATTTCAAAATCCAAAAATGCCCTTAATCGTCATCAATCATCTAACAATCGTTTATCTCCTGCACGACACGAAAACAACAAATATCAAGCGTAATTATATCCGAAACTAATATAATTCAAATGAATTCTCACATAAATTAAGTGCAATTATTGCACTTATCAAACCCCCCAAACTTGAAATTTTGCTAGTCTCGAGCAAAACAAAAAAAAAAACTCAATGAAAAAGTAATGCTAACAACTATAAGTAATGGGTATGCAAACAAGACCTTGGCCTCCGACTTATCACGTTCATGTACTTCACAATTACTCAAAAGTCACGTGCGTGTGTGATATGCCAATTTTCATTGTTAGGATTGGTTTGAAGGGTAGAAGTGTTTAGATAAACACTATAAGATATTTGACTCTTTTTTCAATAAAGGTGAATCAGTTTAGTGATAAACTGAATTCAGGAATCTTGTTGTCGATGTCAGTCAGTTAACTAGTTTAAGTGCAAAAATAAACTAACTGATAGATTTAATACTTCAACGAATAACTAAAAAGAAGAACACAGAGATTTTATGGATGTTCAAGGACTTAAAATGCTCCTACGTCACCCCTTCTATCACAAAGATAGGGTTTTCACTAAAAGATTTTGATTAAAGACAGAGTCTGTAATAACCCACTTCAGTTTGGACTTAGACATTGCCAAAACTGAAACTCTTAGTTCCTTTACACTTTATTAGTATACAACTGATTTTCTTTTTAGCACAACTGATCTTATAAGATCGAATACAACAGTATAATGTGCTAGTACTTTTACTCAAATAATAGCCTGGAAGCTAAAAATATTTCTGTTAAGTGTGAGCTTTTCTGTAAAATAGCATAGCTGAACTTTGTATATTTAAAAACCAATCAAAGTAACGATTCAAATTTTTTCTCTCTACTGAGCTCCACGGCTATTTATAGGCTTTACTTCCAACGGTAACATTAAATGCATTAAATGACTCATATCCGTTGATTTGTTTTTTATGAATGTGTCAACCTTCTTTTGACAATAGTACACTGTGGCGGTCTGATATGCGGCGCTCCCACTATGAGTTACAGTCAAGTTGTACAATTTATCTGTCGATGGCTACGCTTTAACTGATGACATGTCAAACTGATTATTAGTTGACTTTATAGCCAATCAGTTGAGCTGATTGTATAACTGATCAGTTCAACTGATAGTTCAGTTATCTTTACAGATCCAGTTAGCTTTGATCAGTTCGATTGCCTTCGATTATTTATCTCATTAATTATGAGTTCGAGCAACTTCAATTTGGGTAGTTTAAGATCGAATTAATTCAGTTGAGTCAATCAGTTCTACAATATTCAAAAGCTTTATTTGTCAAACTCTGAAATTCTAATTCTAACAATTTTCCTTTTTTTGGTGTTTTGACAAAACATAGAATTCAAGAACTGATAAACTCCATCATAGATAAAATAAACTGAAATTTTGTAGATAAAATAATCTTCAATTGTACAGTTTCGTACAAACTAAAAATGAAAGACTGTCATCTAACTGAACTTACTGCTCTTCACTTCTTTTCTCTTTTGTCAGCAGGTCCTTGATCAATTGGTTGACTAGATCTTTTCTTTGACTGATGTTGCTGCTTTTCTTCTCTTTTTTTGTCAACACCAGCAAGTTTATAGAGAAGGCTGACTTCTGAGCTTACTTGAGATATAGCATTCAGCATCTGTTCCTGTAGCAAATCCATCCGCTTTGACATACTTGTGTGCACAAAATCAATTCGGTTGATAAGCATGTCTTGAGTCTGCAAGAGAGATGGAACTGTCACTCGATCCTTCTTTAGCTGATCTACAAGGAGAAATAATGAGGTGATATCTTTGGTAACCTGCTGGAGGTTCTTCATTGTATTCTCCTTCATAGAATAAATTTTAAGCATGTGCGTCGACTGAGTTGACTTCATGTTGGAGATAGTTGAGATTAGGTCATGTAAACTGGACTGAATTTCTTCAATCATGATATCAGTAGCTATAGGCATTTCAGGAGACAAGATTTCAGATGTGGCAAGTGCTTTGCCCTTTTCCTTTCCATTGAAAATTACCGCTGCTAGATGTTGTGAGTCAGTCTCAGTTTGTTGTTTCAATTCTGTAATGACTTCTTCAACTGCTTTCTGCTGAATGTCTTGAACTGAGGTAGTAGGCTGAGCAGCAATTGAGCTGGATGGCACATCATTTGGCACTTGAAAATCAGCTATTGGTTTAGATTGCAACTGGGCCGCTTTAGTTTGTTGTTTTTGTTCAGTCATAACAACTGAATGAACTTTATCTACAATTCTTTTATAGCCTCCAAGGCTAATTGTTCTGTTGAGCTTTGACATACATCTTTCTCAACTGGCTCAAAGTTCAGCTGTATGTCAGTGGAAACTGATTGGATGACTTCGTCAACGTTTGCCAATGACAACTCAGCATCCGTGTATAGAGGTTGTCCAATTGGTGTAGATGATGAAGGTTCAGAGAGTAAAGATGGTTGAATCAGCTCAGGAACATATTCAGTTGGTAGCTTAGAAACCTGTTTAGCAACTGACTCTTTGAATGGTTCTGACTGAACTACAGTTAGCTGAGATTGCTCTGCTGAATTGAACTTTGGGAATCAACTGATATATATATAATTGTTGATCAATTTCCAAGACATTGATCTTCATTTGCAAAGATATTTGATCCGAGTCCAGCTGCTGGAAGAAAGCTTGGTCATTATAGGCAGTCAGACTGATTGGATCGTACTTCAGTTTCAAATGAGCTGTTATTTCAGTCAGCTTCCTCAACCACATCAGATCAAAGAAATAAGCTCTCCTTTCCATTGCTTGAGCAATAATGACGACCTAGACTGTCTTCAAAACCATTATTTCCAGGGCAATGAATTTCCCTAGAATTGATTTCTTTTTCAGTCGTCTGGCATACACTACAGTGCCAAACCTGTCCCATTCATCAAAATATTCCATCGTTGACTCAACAAACTCATTTTTCTCACTTCAAATGAGATCGATGTGAGTCTGAACTGTGTTGGTTGGCCTGGGCTCTTCAATCATCTTGCCCTTGCCTTTTGGGTCAATTAGGGCGTGAGAAATGGTCAGCCTCGTGGTAGTTGAATCTAACTTTTCTCTGATCATCACACCTTTCGGTCGCGCAATTGATAGAACAGTTGGTCTAGTGATAGTGATAGGAGATGTGCGATGTCCAACAATCCTCAATTTTTCACCAGATTCGGTGACAAGCTTCAATGGATGATCAGCTGGCTTCTTTAGCTTAGTCTTTTCAGCTGATGGTGCAACTAACTGAATTAGTATAGCAGTTATGGGTGCCTCAAATATAGTAGGCATCAGTCTATCAGCTGGAATGATTCCAGAAGCAGTTGGTTTGGTCTTCTGAGACCGTGGCTTCTTCAAAATCTTCGGAGATGGAGTCTTCTCCAAATCATTTTTACTGATAATCAGTTTCCTTTTGATTGTCAGTTTCTTAACTTCGTCCTTAGTTCTGGCTTTCTTCACAGATTTGGGAGCTGCCATCATCCCAATCTCTTATTTGATCTTGATAAATTTTTCATGCGATATGTCCAGCTTGGTTTTCGATGGCTGAACGTTCTTGGCGTTGAACACCTTGAACTTGGATGGCTTTTCGGCTGAGTCATCAACAAGACCAGAGCTTTTCAGCAAATAGCTAAGCTGCTAGGCGAAACCATTCGACTGCATGGAAGATTGAACCATATTCTTCAGGATATTGAAAATAATAGTTGAACAGTTCACTCTTGTGCCTTTCGTGATCGCAGTCGTGATTTGAAATTTTTCAAGAGTGAGGGCATCGAATGAAACTGCCTTGACGAGGACGCCCTTTGAAATAATATCAGCCAGCAGGTGGATCTCTGGCTTAAGTTCTTTCTTGGGATCCGAAACTTTGATTTTTTTTCTCATCGGCAGACAACAGAGTTTGCATTTCTTCAATATCAGCTGGTTTGATCGTAGAGAAGTGAGACGAACCTTCAGTTGGGAGTTGGAAGATATTGCTGAAGGATTCTTCATCTACAATTAGTACTTGATTGTTGTTGTTTATAATAATCTTGCCATCATCAGAAATCTTACCGTTGGCATAAACTTGTTGAATTTCCTTAGGATAAATGACTTTGGATCGCGATTCCCAAGAATTTCTTCAGACCAGCAGCTTTAAGCTTCAGAAATATGCTCCTAACAGCTTCATCTGAGACAGATAGAACAGAGTCGAAGTCGATTGCCATTGCGTTGAGAATGAAGGCTGGGGTTTGGCTTGCCATTTCTTAGATTTTCAGTTTCCAATTGCTTTACTTGCAGACCAAGAAAGAATGCCAGCTCACCCATCATACTCATCTCGAATTTATCCTGCATTAACTTAACAAATTTCTCGCATAATTTATGGTTAGTTGACCCAAAAAATAATGTCATCAACATAAATTTGCACAAGTAAAGTATGATCTTTCTTTGTAAATTTGAACAGTGTTTTATCAACTGTTCCAACAGTGAAATCATGATCAAGAATTTTGATAATGTCTCGTACAAAGCTCTGGGAGCTTGTTTGAGACCATACAATGTTTTGTTGAAATGAAAAAATGATCAGGAAATTAGTGATTTACAAAACCTGATAGTTGTTCAATATAGACTTCTTCTTGTAGCTGACCATTTAGGAATGCACTCTTGACATCTATCTAGTATACCTTGAAGTTTTTGAAAGAGGCGTAGGCTAGGAATATTCTTATTGCTTCCAGTCGTGCAACTCATGCATATGTCTAATCATAATCGATTCTTTCCTCTTGCCTGTATCCTTGTGCAACCAACATGGCTTTGTTGCGCACAACTGAACCATCTTTGTTCAATTTGTTTCTGTAAACCCATTTTGTACCTATAATTATTTTTGAAAGTGGTCTTGGAACTAAAGTTCAAACATTATTATGTGTAAACTGATTCAACTCTTCTTGCATAGCATTTATCCAGTTAAGATCATTTAGAGCTTTATCAGTTTTCTTTGACTCAAATTGAGAAACAAATGCTGAGTATACAAATAAATTAAACATTTGATTTCTAGTTCTTATCGGATCAGATGGATTACCTATCACCAAATCTTGTGAATATGATTTATTCCATATGTATTTGGAAATGGTTGGATCAGTTTGTGCCACTGTTTCAGTTTGTAACTGAACATTTCTTTCGATTTCAGTTGCGGCAGTTTCGGTTAGTATTTGAATATCATCGTGTTCTTCTAACTGATTGTTAGGAACAACTTGGTGTTCATCAAGACAGGGGCGAAGCCACATGCCAGTTGGCCCAATTTTTTTTTTTAAATGTATATGTAAATTTTGTATAATTTTGGAATAATATGATATTAGCTCGAATAGATTAATTGTAAATATTAAAAATTTTGAAATTTAAAATTTCGGTTCGGGCAAATCCATATGTTCCAACAGTGCATCAAGATAGTACTCATCATATTTAATTCGAGCCTCGGTTCCTCACACCATAGTTGATGCACGTTCATATTTCAAATCCACCAACGTCGTAAATTCCACGTGTAATTTTGGAAGAAGAACTGAAGAAGAAGAAGGTTCTTGCGGGAAGACGAAGAACTCGTTCAATTCAATTGAAAATGTCACCTATTGAACGTTGCAGCCGCTTGGCTTTCGATTTCCGAAAATTTCAGGGAGAAAAAACGTTGTCGTTCCTCTCCTCCTTCTCCACCTCAAGATCGCCGCCTCCGATTCTCATCGGAAATACCGAGTCTGCAGGTCGAGGCGTGTTTGCCACTCGGAGAATCTACGCCGGTGAACTCATCCACACTGCCCAACCCATTGTTTCTCACCCCTCCCTCAATTCGCTTTACGATGTCTGCGATTTCTGCCTCAGAAAGCTTTCGAAACAAAACGCCAATTCGGAAGCTCTGAGATTTTGCAGCAAACAATGTGAAAAACAATCCAATGTAAGTGAAGTAGTTTGGTGCGTTCGTGTAATCTCTGTTCTAGGCTAGAGATCTGGCTGGACTCTCCAAGAGATGCAAACCATCTGGGAAATACTAAGCTATTTGAGCTCCAGAGGGTTCAGAAAATTCTGTCCTTTCCCCCCAGAACTTAGGTGAACGAGATAGAAACATTAAGTGAAAAAGAAAAATATGCCAAAGGCAGTGAATTTCTGAGAATTTTGCTGACACTGAAATGTTTTTATGTGTAGAATTGCCCTTTTATTGGCTGCAAATCAACCTCACTCTACTTCGACAGTTTTTTTTTTTTTTTTTTAAGTTTTGCTGGATTGTCCTTCCTCATGGTTTAACGGTGTTTACATCATCTTTTATTGCTCATCACTGAATTTTTTTATCTGGCACTAGAATTTCTATGAGGTAGAGAAGAAGGCAGATTGGTCCAGATTCCATGAATACTGCCGGTATGGAAATACAGTATACCCCTTGATGGTTAATTCTTTATAATTGTATTGATGCTAGATACTCACTATTCTTTCTGAAGAATGCAGGGTCTAAAATATCCTCTCCTCGTCAAACGGTTGGCTAGTAAGGTTATATCTGGAGCTTTTTCTCCCCAAGTTCTTGACATACTTCAACCAGAGGCTTTATCAGTCCAAAAAATTTCACTAGTAAGCATTCCCGGTTCTATGTGAGTTTTGAACTTGTTATGAATACAGGTGCAATGCAATCAAGATGTAAAATTTCCACATCATTAAAATGTTTTTGATTGGCATCTGTCGAGAATGAAATTAGGAATTGGATCTGGCTTTGAATTTGAAAAGAAATGGATAAGGAATTACATTTGTAATCGAAACAGTATTAGATAACTTTGCCTGCTCTAAGTAATCAGGATTATAATTTACTTTTTGCATATATATTTTTTCAATGATGAGGTTGACTGTGGCCCGTGTATGAGTGAGGATCTTAAATTGATGTCTTTGAATTTTTAATAATTTCCTTCACTTGCTAGCTAAAATTCTGTAGGGGGCAGGGCACTAACAAGTAAGGTTTATGATATATGAGCAAATACCTGTCAGTGCCTTCTATCTCCTCTCTAAAATGTAAAAGAATCAAATTTTCGCAATTGTTGTCATCTATAAGAGTATTTTCCTGATTTTGAGTTTTATGTCAATGTTCAAACTATCATGTGAAGTTGCATTTTTTCCTGTTTCTTTTATTGATTATTAGATGAAGAGGGAGCTTTGCCTGCTAAGAAGTACTTTCGAGGACATAAATATTGAAAGGGAGCTACTGTCGTGTATCCTTGTGCAGTATAAGTTCATTAGTGTTTGAATATATAAAAGTACTTCGCCTCCCCCACATCATCTGCTAAATTCACTAGGTAAAAGATTGTTTTTTTGACTTACTAGTTCTTACTGAAGAATGGTATACTGGTGTTTTGTCACGGATTCGCATAAATGCTTTTCGTATCGAATATCCTGGAGGATCATATGACGATCTTCTTTCATCAGCAGCAGCATCAGTTGAAGCAGCAGCTGCTGTTGGAAATGCTGTTTATATGCTTCTCTCACTATACAATCATGATTGTGGTGAGATCTCCCATTCTAGCAAGCTTAGTGCTTGGTTTTTCCTTATTAGCCAGGGGAGTTCCTTGCTCATGCCTTCTAGGAAAATGGACAGCTATTTCTAATTAACAGATTTATGAATCATGTTATAGTGTCTTAATTCTCCGCTAATTAAGTTACTTCTGAACCAGAGTGGTGGTTTGGTACATCTTGTTAGCATTTTATTAAACGAACCGCTAGTGGGAAGCATCTCGCTTCAGGAGCTTTTAATGGACATCAGTCAGTTGTATGCCCTTTTTAACTTGATAGCGTCTGGTAGTTATTGCCAATAAGGGACATTATACCACAATAGGAATAAGGTTTTGATATTGAATTAGTGTGCATGATACAAGGTGTGGAATGTGTTGTAGGAAGAAAAAACCAAGTGCAAATGCATCCTTGTCCACTGCTCAGTTATCTCCTTGTCCTCTCCAATATCCTCTCTTTTTGTGCAGATCCCAATGTAAATGTTTTATGGGTAGAAAATGTGGATGCTAAACTAAAGGCTCTCCGTGAAATCCAAGCAGGTGTTTTATTTTATCTCAGCTAGTAATATAATTACTACTTCATTTGGTTTGAAATTTTCATTGCAACTTGTATACAATTTAGGAGATTATTCTAATGAAACCCCCGGAGTTTTGGTATTATAATAAATACTTGTTATGTGTTGTCTTAAAAAACTTTCATTACAAATAGTATAGGTCGGCATCCAGGGAAACAAGCGTGGTATACTGAAGTTGTGAGATTTTATTTGGTAATCTATGAGTAAAGTTATAGTTTATGTGTGGCATTGCAGGAGAAGAGTTGCGAATTTGCTATATCGACGCAAGCATGGATTACGATGCCCGGCAAACTTTCCTGCTTGAGGGATTTGGTTTTCGGTGCAGGTGTCTTAGATGTATGTCGAAAGACTGAACTACGATACCTAGTTGAAACAAAAAGACCTGTTGTTCATTTGTATCTTTTGCACTTTAAATCAAGGGTGTTCAACCTTAAGATAAAATCGAAAAAAACCGAAAATTCAAACCAAACCGAAAGTCGAATTTTGTAACTCAGATATAAATGTTAAAATCAAGTTTATTTACTTCGGTTTCATATTATATATGTGAGAACCGAATAATCCGAAATTAAATTGATCGAAAAAATCGAAATTTCATTAAATTAATAATTTTATTTATATTATATATTTTTGAGATGATATTTAGTGAATGAAGAATCATTTAGAATAATGTTTAGTTGATTGTTGTTTATTTAATTTATTTAGACTTTATATTTAAATTTTTACTGAGGTAAAAAAATAACATATTATATTTTATAATATATTTATATTATTAATTTAAATAATTGTATGATAACCGAAATAACATACTGAAATAACTGAACTATTTTGGTTGAAAAATTGAACCGAACCGAAAGAAAATAATTCGGATATCGGATTATATATTTCAAAACTCGTAATAAAAAATTGAAAACTAAATCGAAACGACTTATGAGCACCCTTACTTTAAACATTCTTTTGTTCTTTTTAAATGCCGCATAAAATATAATTGAATCGGTATAAAAAGAAATAGCAACAAAACAATACAAGAAAATGAAATGGGAGATTTAAATTTGATCGTAGATATATTTTTTAAAGGGTACATTAGGAAAAAAATCTTCAATTCAAGTTTAACTTAGGATTTACTCAGTATAACCTAAATTTTTTTTTTTAACTCCTCAATTTTGATAAAAAGTGATAAAAATATCTTTGATGTTATAACTAGGCCATAAATGGTATCTGTTGGAATCAAGAAAGAGTTTAGAGGGAGGTGAATAAACTCTTTGAAAATATTTGCTTTTAAAATTTGTTTTCAACCGTTTTTAAGCGATTGAAATTTTTTCTCAAACAGTTAGAAATATGAACCACTTGAAAAGTGCGGAAAACGATTCAATATTTGTAATGATAGTTTCAACCGGTTGGCAGTCTAATCAATAAGATATGGTTTGAAATGTAAAAGCTTGCGAAAATTACAGACACGAGATTTTTATGGATGTTCGGAGATAAAAATCCTACGTCCCCCTTTTTTCCTCTATAGGAAGGATTCCATTAAAAGACTTTGGCTTTACAAAACTCTTTGCAACAGCCCACGTCAATCAGGACTTTATCACACTGCCTGTTTTGGAACTCTTAGTGATCACTTTACACTTTTGGATTTTAAAAACTCTCGGTTCACCAGACACCACTATTAATCAAATAACCAAAAGTTACTGATGTAAGTAAAACAATATGTTTTAGTAGCACGAATATGATATTTGAAAGATCAGATATCTTCCTGTTGAGTGCGTGTTTGATGAGCGATGAGGTATGTGATCTTTGATTGCGCTCAGATTCTTTAAGTATGCAGGCTTGTAGTAATCGCACTGTTGAAAGCTTGACGATTTATGTCTACGTGTGTGTATCTTGCATACTTCCTGCTCTTCTTATATAAGTTGTCATTTCAACGGTCGGAAAGATATGAGTAACGTTAACCTATAACCTTGGAATGATGTGCCACTATCAGCTGCAAATACATTAAATGTTCTTCAGCAAAGCATTTAATGTTCTCTTTGCTAGCATAGCTTTGAATCCCATTCCTTGAAGAGTTAATGCTGAGTATTCTTTATAGCAACTTTTTTTACCATCAGAACTTCTAGGATATGAGTAATCTTTCTTTTCGGAGATAGTGACATAAATGCAGATCAATATCGGGACTGGTGCAGGACATGGTTTACTTGTAGCGGTGCAAAACCAATGAATTTCCTGAATCGGCTAAAGAATGTCTTCCATTAAGTGAGCAATAAATAGCTCTTTAATGACTCGATTTAAAGTCTTCGAATAGCCGGTTGGGAAGTTCTTTAAAGTTTAAATTTCTTCTGCTTCAAATGGTTGAATGGTAGGCGGTCTGAAATTCAAGCGGTTGAAGACTTTAGTATGTTAGAGCAGCATGTCTAAGGACGATCCAACGAGGTTCACGATATTCGTAAGTGTGTATGACGTGCAAAATAATTATTTTTGAGATATGCGATTTGTCTTGTGGCCAAATTATGTTACGGGTTTGGAAGCCGGAAAACGTGTCCGGGGACCTCTCCAACCTCTTCGAAGGAATTATGTTATGTTAGGGAGTAGACATCCAGTGTAAGGGTTGTGGTGATCCCTACCGGCCCAGTATTATGGTTAGTTTGATCAAATAATTTATGTTATGAGCCACTTGCATTGAACATAATTCTACTCAAAATGATTTATGATTACGATTACTATGACGAGCATGAAAATATGATTTTATAAAATTGTTTATGCAGGAAAGTCGCGTTATACATATTTATGCTTATATTATGCTATGTACGAGCTATGTTTAAATTGCATTGATTTTTATCTCATATTACTTGTTATCCATGGTTTATGCATGTTGAGTCATTAGGTTCACTAGTTTTGATCGATGCAGATGATGTAGTTGAGGAGACGCAAGACGGTGACCAGTGAGCAGGCTTAGGCCAGTGGTAGTGCAAACCCGATGACCTTGCAATTCACGAGATTTTAATTATGCATGTTCAAAACTATTCTCTCTAATTTTATGCCTTAATATTGGTGTTTAAAACTATTGGTTATTATGCACGTTTAAAACTATTTTCAAATTATGATGGATGTTTAACTTGGATTTTATGGTTTTGGTATTTAAAATGGTGTAGTTTTAATATTAATTTTATTTTAATATGTCTGATAACTGTTATTTTATTATAAGAGTTATATTTTTAATAAATTATTTAATAACAAAATTTTAATTTTTTTCTCAAATATTAAAGTGGTAGAATTTTAAGACACATTTCGTCACACTATAAGTAGCTAAACTAGTTCTTCTTTCTCTACAGAAGGTTACTATGCATTAATATGTTGTATGTTTGAATAAAATAAACAATGTTTACGACCCTTTTCATGTATTATTTTCAAAATTAAATTTTTTTACTATACACCTTGATGTACGAAACGATAGAAGGTTGTGCTAAATGTTTTTAAATAAGAAACCATATGTCGCGAGTATGTGGTTAGATTGTGAGGAACAGTCTGTAAAACCTGATGGATACAACCCGACGACATTCCAGTCAAAGTGGTAAAATGCTTAATTTATTATATGGAAGTATGATGACCTATTAAAAAACCCTAATTCATGGTATATATGCTGAAAACTTTGCGTAACCCAATGCCTTTGTGCAAACTCGATAGATATAACAACTCTACATACCAAAAATGGAGTTCAAAGATGATTTTGCAAAATCTTAAATATAATAGAGAACTTAAAGTAACTTTCGACGAACAATTAAATAAATTCTAATTGAAACCAAAATTTGAGGATTTATTTTAAATCTTCATTTTTTAAAACATGTGTTACATATTCAAATATTACGTATTACAAATATAAATTGATGCCAAATGTAATAAAACTCTTCTCATTGTTTCCTACTACGTGCTCGAACATCTCAAAATTTAAGACATTTTTTTTTTGAATTTTAAATTATCATTTATAAAGAATCATTAATATTCTAATTAATTATTAATAAATTTTATATAAACACAAACATACTGAATTTGTAATATTTTCTTTCTATTTTTTTAATTGGAAAATGCAAAATCCCAAGCGTAGACAAATAAAAAAAAAGCTTATAATACGGATTTAATCTCAACCAACAGCTGAAGATGAGCACCGCCGCAACCGTGGATCTGTCGCTGCTCCGCTCTGCATCAGTTCCTCCTCAATTCTCGCCGGCGGTCAAAGTCGGAGTGAAAAAGCTTGACGTAGCCTGCACCGCTGCTTCTCCTTCAGGCACGAGTTCACATTCGCTCATATCTCACACGTTCTCTATTGATTTTTCCCGTACTGTTTTAGATGGACGCGTTTCCTGCACTTTCGGAAGGCGAGAGCTTTTGTTCACTGCAACTACCTCGTTTCTCTTACCTGCTGCCAATGTTTCTGCCGCTGAAGAGTAAGTCCGGAAGCCGCTCCTTTATGAGTTCAGTATTATTTTAGCAAGAATACAACTCACGTTTGTTTGTTTTTGTGTCATGATTGACCTCACAGTTTTGGTTTTCAGTGTAAATTTCCACTTGCAGGAAGAGATCAACAAGGTACTATCCAAGGGCAATGCAGCTGGTTTACTTCGTTTAGTCTTTCACGATGCTGGAACTTTTGACAAGGATGAGAACACGGGTTGAGTTTGAGAGGCTTTATATTCCTATCGATTTTATTTGATGGATAGAGTATATGTTCTTCGTTTACCCATGAAAACTTTTGAAGTTGTATTTGGTTCTAGTCTCTCATACATAAATACTTGTAATTGCTGTTGAAATATTGGTGTATTGTGGTCAGAAATGGAGAACCTAGAGCTTGTAGCTAGTCATAGTTAAGTCGTTTGAGATCTGGTAAATTAATTAATAGAACAAGCTGGTTGTGATTATTAAATTACCCTGTCAGAGAAGGCTATGATTCCACTGGTTATGGGAACTCATCTCCCTCGAAATCTCAGGCCAATTTGTCTATCTCGTAACTTATTTACGTTATGTTAAATCCATAGGAAATAAACACCTTTAGTACATCCTACTGCTGTGATTGTTGCAGCAAAATTGTATGAAAAACATTATGGGTTTGTACCATAGGGGAGTAAACCAATATCCTCTTGTGAGACAGCTTTCAATATAAAAAAGAGGTCCAATTATTCTGATTATAGGTCATGCGAGTGTAAATCATTCTTTCACGGGCCTAATCACAATATAAATCTTGTGTAGTCTATGCAAAATTACTATTTTGGTATCCTTTTTGTCCCATTCTTCTGATCTGCATCTGTTAACAATTTTCACTGGCAGCTAACCAATTTTATTTCAGGTGGAATGAATGGATCTATAATTTATGAACTAGACAGACCTGAAAATATAGGTCTTAAGAGGTCATTGAAGGTGAACCTCTCTCCTTTCTATTTTATTTTTCCCTTTCTTTTACTAAACATTCTCCTTGTATGCATGCTTATCAGGATTTGCTGTTGTATGATTTATCACTATACTCTTAGATACCGTTTGGTTCATGGTATGATATATATAGTACGGAGATAAGTAATATTTTGTAATAATAAAATAAATAGAAAATGATAGTTAATATAGTGTTTGATTTAATTGATTTGATTGATTAAATTTGATAATATGATATTACCATTTTGTCATTGTTGAAAATATTAATAGAATATTAATAATATTATTTATTAAGGGTAATATCGTAATTTTATATTATTGATTTGATTGATGTGAGATAAATTATTACGAATTTTATTGATGTGAAATAAATAATTAATAATTTGATTGATCGAGATAAATAATACTTGTACAAAACAAGTGATATGATAGGACTATTTATATTAGTACTTACAAGTACTTGAACCAAACAGTACCTTACTTGTTTATTAAGTTTGAGATACTTTTAGGTTTGACTTGTGCATCCAGCCTGGTTTAGCTTTTATCAGCATCTAATTTTCTGACACATAAGTGGATACTTGGTTGTCTAGATTCTGGAGAAAGCTAAAGCTGAAGTGGATTCAGTAAAACCAGGTTTTTTAAGACATGGCTATGAGATTTATTAGCTTTAGCAGCCACCACGTGGACACCTTACAACCCCTCGATTCTCGGTGTACTTTTAGTATCATGGGCAGATTTGATAGCTGCAGCTGGAGCATATGCTGTTTTAATATGTGGAGGTCCAAAAATCAATGTTGAGCTGGGAAGAGTAGATGCCATGTAAATTGCTCCTCTCTTTTTTACACTTAGATGAAGTAATCTAGCTCTTTGCTGCTAGGGGAATTTGGCTGGGTTGGCAATCAATAGCTAACCACGTGCAATGTAGAACAGCTATACTGTAAATTGCATAAAAAAATTCCAGTCCAAGATAAAGTTGGCATTGAATATTAAATTGAAATCCAATCTTATGATGAGACAATTTTTATATGAGTGCCCTTGATTTGAGATATTTTGTATCATTTAGAGGCATCTGGGTAACCTAATTGGTGTGTACCACACCATTTTTGTAGCTGAAAAGTTTTAATTTGCCTGATAGGATTCCTGATCCTGAAGGGAAGCTTCCCGAAGAAACACAAGGTGTTGCTTCCATGAAGCAGAGCTTTATGAGAAAAGGCTTCTCGTGAGAGTTAATTTTTGACTTTATTGTTTTTCTTTACCTGCTCGCACTTATTTCTTTACCATGTTTCGAGTAGGCGTGCAAACCATATTTTCGAAAATGTGTGCATTTTGAATTCATTTATATCACTTTGTTGTAATTTTGTACCATTATACTTTTGAAATTTGACATCCACTTCCCTTGTTAATTTACGCCCTTACGTTTTCAATTGTCTATATGCAACATATTGCCTTGTCTGTGAAATTTGTGGTGGACATTTTACCTATCATGTCGATCAATCTCTTGCTCTGTACCAGTTGAATAGACTTTTCAAGGGTATTGTTTTGACTATGATTTTGGATCTTGAATGGTAAGTTTCTCGTTGAACTTTGTCTGTACAACACCTTGAATTCTCTGGAATTGTAAGTTTCTCGTTGAACTTTGTCTGTACAACACCTTGGATTCTCTGGTATCTGCTAAAAACTCTGTTTTTCCTTTTCGTGTTAGAGAAATTGTTGGATTAACGAATGAGAAGGCATCATACAAGTTATTCTGTATTATGTTAAGTAGTGGTCTTGATTCTCAAGTATTTGAATAAAATTATGATGCTTGTACATGCTTACAACTTATATTTACATTTTTCACATATTGATTTCTTGATCATGCTGTCATGTAGAAGTTATCTGTGTGTTTTTATTGATAGAACCCGGGAACTTGTTGCTTTGTCTGGAGCTCATACCCTAGGAAACAAAGGTTTTGGAGATCCAACAGTGTTTGACAATTCTTACTATAAAATTCTCCTGGGAAAGCCGTGGTCATCATCAGGTATAAACCTCGAGTACCTACCAACTTTAGCATGATGTGATTCTCTCTGTTTTTCATCGAAGTACTAGTGTACTACACACCCCTAACTCGTATGAAGCTCAATAATGATTAATTTCATGGATGTAACTCGTTCCAAAATGAGCATGTTTCTCATACGCGCAGATGGAATGTCTAGTATGATTGGCCTACCCTCAGACCGTGCTCTTGTTCAGGATGACGAATGTATGAGGTATGCTATGCCACATTGATTAACTTTGTTTTGGTCTTTTCTGTTGGGATTTATTACTGTGGTAATTTTAATAAATGAGAATGGGAGAAACTGGGTTAATAAAGAACACCGGCTTAGTATATTTTTAGCATGGGTAAGTCTGGTTTATACGGGTTCACATTATATGACCTCAAAAGAGAATTTGAAGCCGCCCATCATAAAATACATATATCCTAGAAGAATTAAGGTTGATAACGTGTGGTAGGGACCTGCGTTGGGGTGAGGGGAATTGGCTGTTTTGTCTCAATAGGGACAACTCATGGCTTAATTTAGTAAGGATCTAGCATCAAGAGCTTTGACAAAATCTGCGTATGAGAGAGATGATGCCATGGTTTTATTAGCCATTCAACATTGGAGGCCATACTTACATCCAATATCTGGGTATGACACCATTTGAGGCTGCCTATACGAGGGAGCTGCGTATTTGGTAGCTGAGGTGGTTGAATGCTCAGAGAAATACATTACTCGCGGCTGACACAAACTAGTTTCTCTTATAGTTGTCATTTATGTGCTTTGTGATTATATTGGCACCCTTCAACTTAAATGCTCCTAAATCTTAATAGTGAGTTGAATATTCAATGGTGGTGTTACTTGCTCTACGTTGTCTCAGGCATTACGAGCTAGAATCTAGTTATTTATATTTGTAAACAAAATAATTAAAAGAATTCTCTATGCAATATACATTGGAGTTTGATCCAATTTTTTCCCCTGTTTGGCAACAGATGGATCGCCAAGTATGCTGATGACCAGGGCTTATTTTTTGAAGATTTTAAGAATGTCTATATCAAGCTTGTCAACAGTGGTGCAAAATGGAAAAGGTCAATGTGAATCGTGAGAAAAAAACAATCATATGCTGTTGCAGACGCTATGGATCTTTTTTTGGTCTTATTTCTGAAATAATAACAATTGTCATGTTTGAAGTGGTATTGTTTTTTTTTTTTTTTAAATAAAAACTTGCATTAACATAAATTTCGCAAATCCAAATATACAAAGATCAGAAAACTATTTAGGAAAACCACTACACAACCATTCCAAACTAAATGAAGAAAAAAGAACTTCACGAGCAAGCCTATAAACAACGCCATTCGTCGATCATGGCATGTGTTGTAAGAAGATGAAATAGGAGACGCAAGAAGTTGGTGGACCTCCAAAATTAAAGCACCAAAAGGATCATGATCTTCTACAAGATGTGTCATTACTCGAACTGCTTGTGAAGAATCCGAGAAGAAACAAATATTTTTGAAGTCATGTCGCACACAAAAATCCAAACCAAAACGAATGGCAGCCAGCTCTATGCCTTTCACCGACCTCGAATATATGATGAAATCAACCCTTGCACCTAAAACAGCCCCCGGAAGTCACGCACCGCTGACCCCAACACTTAATTGATTTCTTCCACTATCGAAAACCATATCCACATCCAAACAAAAACGATTAAAACTAAGGGGATCCACCCTTTAACAGATGAACTCGCAACTGGAGTGTACAAACCAGTAACAGAGTAATTAAACACTGGAGGTTTCAAACAAATACTCGTTGAATAAGCTTCGTCAAATCAATATTAATAAGCTTTGTCCAATCAATATTAATATTTACCTCATGCCAAGACTTAATATGCATTCTCTTACAAACCTCATGCCATGTTGTCCAAACCATCATTGTAAAAAACATCCACATCCTTTCTCCCCCATTGTTGGGTTATCGTAGTGTCACGCTGCAGTGTTTATCAGGTATTAGTTGTGCTACTACCCAGATTTGTGAAACTGACAACTAATAAATGGTGGTTGTTCATTTCTATATGCAATAATTGCTGATTTGGCATAGGTAAGGTGTGGGGCCCACACAAAATAAAATATTTTATCCACATCGATTTGTTTACAAAGTTGCATTAGGGAATTAGTGATAAATAGAGCTCAATTCCTTCAGTTATTGTATCCCAAAATCAAAAACTTTTCCGCTTTGATAAAAAGAGAGTGCATAGAAAAAAAGAGTGTATTTTTTCTTGAGTGCGAGAATTCTCTTGTGTGAGTTAGAGAAATTATTTTCTCGGTATACTCGGGTTGAGAGTGTGAGAAATATTGAGTCTATTAGTGTATAAAATTGTTGTAATATTTCTTCCAGTTATAAAAGTTGCAGTGCTCCGTGGACGTAGCCTATATTGGGTGAACCACGTAAATCTTTGTGTTCTTGTTGATTATTTTATTCCGTAAATTTTGGGTACTATTATCATCTTGATCGGCATCGCTTCGGTGTAATTCCCCAACAACTGGTATCAGAGCCTTGTTGTGAAAATTCTTAAGAATTCTGAGTATGCTCTGTGGTTGCAGCTTTGTCTGATCTTCCACATCAGAAAAGATTTTTTAGATTTTTTGCTAAGGCTAGAGAAGTGATGGCCGGAGATGATGGATCGGGACCAGGTATCAACAAGTTCGACGGTACAGATTTTACGTTCTGGCGACTACAAATTATTGATTATTTGTATAGCAAGAAGTTGCATCAACCTCTATCTGGAAAGAAGCCGGAAAAGATGGAGGATGATGACTGGAAGCTTCTTGATCGACAAGTGTTAGGTGTAATACGATTGACCCTAACGAAGAACGTGGCACATAACGTGGCGGAGGCAAAAACAACGGAGGAGATGATGTCCATTTTGTCGGACGTGTACGAAAAACCATCGGCAAATAATAAAGTACATCTCATGAAGAAGTTATTTAACTTGAAGATGAGAGAAGATGCATCAGTGGCTAAACACATCAATGAATTCAACACGATTGTTTCACAGCTGACATCGGTTGAAATTAAATTTGATGATGAGATTCGGGCACTTATTCTTTTGGCGTCTTTACCAGAAAATTGGGAACCGATGCGGGCAGCGGTTAGCAACTCTGTTGGAAAAAGAAAGCTACAATTCAATGATGTCAGAGATCAAATTCTTGCTGAAGAAGGTCGCATGATGGATTCGGGTGAAGGAACATCATTGAGATCTGCTCTAAATCTCGAGAATAGAGGAAGGGGTAGGAGTGACGAAAAGAGTTTTAACCAATGGCATGATAGATCCAAGTCAAGAAATGAAAAAGACAAAAGCAACTTTGAAAAGAATGTGAAGTGTTGGAGCTGTGGTGAGACTGGTCACTTGAAAAAAAATTGCAGATCAACAAAGAACGACGCTAATGTTGTTACTGAGGAGGTACATGATGCTCTATTACTATTCATGGAAAGCCCGGTTGATTCTTGGGTTATGGACTCGGGAGCTTCGTTTCATACCACTGATAATCGTGATGTATTCGATAATTACATTGCGGGAGATTACGGAAAAATTTTCCTAGCTGATGGAAAACCTTTGGAAATTGTTGGTATGGGTGATATCCAGATGAAGATGACAAATGGATCTGTCTGGAAAATCAACAAAGTAAGACATGTACCAAAGTTGACACACAATCTGATTTCAGTAGGACAGCTTGATGACGAAGGTCATAAGGTGACCTTTGGTGATGGTTCCTGGAAAGTTAAAAAGGGAGCCATGATTGTTGTTCGAGGAAAGACAACTGGAACACTTTATATGACTTTCAGTTTGAGAAATAAATTAGCGGCTGGGGATGCTGGAGCTAATTCAAGTCTATGGCATAGTAGGCTTGGGGATACGAGTGAGGAGGGAATGAAGATGCTTGTTTCAAACGGAAAGCTATCGGAATTAAAGATCGTTGAACGCAAGCTGTGTGAAGCTGTATTTTTTGGAAAGCAGAAAAATGTGAGCTTTTCAAAAGAGGTTAGAGAACCGAAATCAGTGGATTTGGAGCTGGCACATACTGATATATGTGGACCATCTCCTGTGATATCTCTTGGAGATCACTCAAGATATTATGGCACAACTGTTGACGATTCGAGCAGGAAATTTTGGGTTTATTTTGTGAAAAATAAATCGGATGGTTATGAGACTTTTAAACAGTGGGAGTTAGCCATGGAAGATGTGATGGATTCACTGTCATCCAATCACATGTGGGAGTTGTCAGAACTTCCTGAAGGTAAAAAGATTTTACATAGCAAGTGAGAGTACCGGTTAGAACATGACGGTATCAAGCGGTACAAAGAAATACTTGTTGTAAAAGGTGAAAAGGAAGTCATTAGTTACACTGATATTTTCTCTCTGGTGGTAAAGTTAACTACTACAAGGACTGTACTTGGATGGATGGTAAAAGAAGATTTACATCTGGAACAGTTAGATGTATAGACGACGTTTCTTCGTGGTAAGCTAGATGAAGAAATGAATCAATCACAGGGATTTGAAGTACGAGGGAAAGAGAAAATAATGTGCAAAATTCAGAAGAGCTTGTATGGTCTCAAACAAGCAAGACAGTGGTACAAGAAGTTTGATGGTGTAATGAATAATGATGGTTTTCTGAGGTATTAGGCTGATTACTGTTGTTATGTGAAGCTTGATGGTTATTATATCATACTACTGATATATGTAGATGATATGTTGATAGCAGGAGCTTGTCCGGAGGAGATTGATAAACTCGAGAAAGAGTTATCAAAGGAATTTGCTTTGAAGGATTTGGGTGCTGCAAAACAAATATTTGGAATGAGGATCCTTAGAGATCGGGTGAATGGAGTCTTGAAGCTTGAGAAGATTCCTGGAAACAAGAACCCAGCTGATATGCTCACGAAGGCTGTTATCATTGGAAAACTGAAGTTGTTTTTGACTTCAGTTGGTCTCCTGGACTAACAAAGGAGGTATGAGCTGCTGCACCGATGATGTGAAGACATGATTGAAATCAAGTCTTCAAGTGGGAGAATTGTTAGGTAAGGTGTGGGGCCCACACAAAATAAAATATTTTATCCCACATCGATTTGTTTACAAAGTTGCAGGAGGAAATTAGTTATAAATAGAGCTCAATTCCTTCAGTTATTGTATCTCAAAATCAAAAGCTTTTCAGCTTTGATAAAAAGAGAGTGCATAGAAAAAAGAGTGTATTTTTTTCTTGAGGGCGTGAATTCTCTTGTGTGAGTTAGAGAAATTATTTTCTCGGTATACTCGGGTTGGGAGTGTGAGAAATATTGAGTGTATTGGTGTATACACTTATTGTAATATTTCTTCCAGTTATAAAAGTTGCAGTGCTCCGTGGACGTAGCCTATATTGGGTGAACCACATAAATCTTTGTGTTCTTGTTGGTTATTTTATTCCGCAAATTTTGGGTATTATTATCATCTTGATCGGCATCGCTTCGGTGTAATTCCCCAACATGGCATAGGTAGCAGATATTTCTCAGTACCATTTTCTGAATAATTTTGGAGTATGATGATGGGTCAAACTGTAGAGTTAGCTTAATATTTGGGATTTTTGGTCTTTTATTATTATTCTGTTGCTTGTTCTATTGCAGCATTTATTTTATTTTCCGTCAGTCCTAATTGCTACTGTAGAAATATGAGGGAGAAATAACTTGTGTGTGTTGCTTAATGAATCTGTACATCCTTTTGTAGTTACAAAAGGTATATCACGATTCTACAAACAAGGGATAGAAAATATTATCAGACCAAACTTGCAAATTTATATTATCCTATCAAATAAAAACTTATTGATATCAAGCTAACGAGGGTAATGCTGCGGATTGAATTATTGACACGGGGAGCTAATGATCATTTGACTGTAATTCCTTCATGTTGCAAGCTGCTAAATCCTTGTGTGGTTCTTTTTTATCTCACGGCCAAATGGTAGCGGGATTCATGTGAATAAGAAAGATAGGTTCTGTCCCCATGTCAAACACCACAAGGGGTGTTTTGTTTTGTTTGATTTTTTTTTCCTTTTTTTATTTGTTAAAAATCATATTTATTTGAAAAAGTAAAATGAATATTTTATTTCTTAATTTATTTTTCTTTTTTATAATATTTTGATATAATATATAAAGTTTTGTTTTTCTAGACTAATAAGATTTGTTAAAATATTGATATTTATGATTATTATTGTTCAAATTCTTCACAAGCAATCTGTTTGATCTCCTTCAAACTTCAGTCCTCAAATTCAACTTCTAGAATTGACTATCTCAATGGAAAAATAGAATCCAATACTTGAATGACTCTTAATGGTTTAGAGATACAGCTAGCCATGAGTTCAAAACTTCATGTGATTTAGAATAATATTTATTTTTATTCGCGCTTACCCTAATTAGCATCATCCTATTCATCAACATTTTGATCAAGAATGTCGGAACTGAAGTCTGATTGCATCCATCAGATCATGATAAGAGCGTATAGTAGCATTGCACCATGATCCCTAGGTATCACTGATAGCGACTGCACCCTAAGTTATGGTTAGCGTACAATATAATCCCTTCAACTCATATATCCCGATTGAATATGCAACCAATGGTATATCGAGAGTTGCAAATGAATTCGATAATGATGTAATATATCTTTGATTAATAACGACGACATGGTATATGCAACTGAGAAAACACATTTCCGAAATGCACACGTCTTACTATGCCAGAGATTTCTTGCACTATTAACTCATCATATCACATAGGATATCTTTACCCAAAGACGAACGATGAATCCCCAATTACAATGCATTGGCTCCTACGTAATTCGAAACTACACCCAACGTCGTTAGCTGATGACGCTCAATGGAGTCGGTAAACGGATCAAACGTTATCATGGTTCAAAGAACTAATGATGTACAACCATAATCATGAACTATTTCACTCGATAAGTGATAATCACTTCGAAAGTCCGAAGGAGGGTTGTTCAGTGCATCATCAAATGATCGCTCATTTGTATGAATGGACATCTCTATACTCTTACCAATAAAACATGAAGTTTACAGCACAGATGCTAGTCTCAAGCTCAAGTGACTTTTGTCCTTATTTAGGCGGCTGATTCGACTAGGCATTTGTTTAGAATATATGATACACTTCCTATTTAGTTTTATAATTTTATGTTGCGAGGTACACTTCGTGGTACCTATTGTATATTCAAGGGTTTTATTTATCCAGTTTGCATGGACATACAGATAAATTAATTATAATAATTGGATAAACAATGAAATATTATTAAAATAAAGATTTTTTTATATAAGAGTCAATAAAGCTCAAGTCACAAGTTGGCTCGCTGGTAAAGTACACTGCAATAGTTAAAAAGAATATTAAATAAATATAAAATAAAGAGCATGCAACCTCATGTTTTCAAGATGGTGAAGTAGATGAGCGTGTGAACAATTGTCATGTTGCCAACACATTCTTGGGTAAGCTCGGAGCACGGGTTTGCTTAGTGCGATTTATCTTGTTTCATATTCTTTCCATTATGCAAGGTGTGTGTATTATGTACAGATGAACGAAGTGTTAATGATTTTTTTTCTTTCTTTTTTATTTGTTAAATATTATATTTACTTTGAAATGTTCTTGTTAATGATTAAAATATATAATTTTATAAAAAAAATTACATTTTTTGTCCATTAAAAATGATTTTACAATTTTGTTCATGTAACAGTTTGCATGTTTTTTCGTTCTTGCTCCGGTTAACAGTGAATTTGTATTTTTAATCGTAAATTTGCATTTTTTTTAATTCATTTGTTCTTTTTTTTTTTTTTTTTTACCAAAGTTTCTCTTGTATGCAATAAATTGCTTATGTGACTAACGTGAATGTCGATATAGATTTTTAGATGGAAACTTGTATATGTGTCATGATTTTTTTTAGACTATTATTTTGAAGGATATACAACGGACTTCAGTTTTTAAAAATACCAAAAATAGAAAAAAAGAAGAAAAAAATAATGAAAATTATATGACTAAAAATTCAAAATCACTGTTAACATGAGCAAATGAAAAAAACATACAATTTATATGATCAAAACAACAAATTCATTGTTAACATGATAAAACTGAAAAAAAAATCATTATTAAAAGGACCAAAAGTAGAAAAATGCAAATTATAGGACAAAAAATATAGTTTTCTCATGTGTTGTGTGTTTGTGTAGTATTTTTTGTGTGCTATTTTTTTATATTTAAAAAGGATATTTTTATTTGTTTTGATAATTTGTGATAATATGTAATTTTTTTTTAATTAGAGGCAATTCTTTTATATGTTTTTTATTTCACGCTCTTTATACCACGGAATACGGATATGATCTGTTTAATCCTAAAAAGGATAAAAACACGGGAAAATGGCCTTCAGTCCCCAGCCGTCGATTTTTTTTTGTGTTCAGTCCCTGGATACTTTTTTAGTACCACATTTCCACTCAAAGTTTTTGCCCTTTGGAGAACTTTAAAGAATGGGAAGCTTCGGTCGGCTGACCTGGTCTTTTATAGGGAAGAATTGACTTTCGTGCTAGAATAGAACTCTTATCGCAATACGATCAAATTGTGTGCCCATACCTTGGTGGGCTCGGATTCCTGACAGTGCTAGGGGTTGTGGGCTAGGGCCCCTAATAGTATGGAGGCTCCATCTTGATGGTGTTAAGGGCCGTGGGATGGAGCCATTTTGAGGTGGGCTCAGATCCATCTAGATGTGCTAAATCTATGGGGCATCAGTTTTTATTAAAATGTTCACATTAATAAATTAAAGAATTGAAAAAGGGTCATTCATATGTGTACACACACATTGTACATATACATATACAAACCGCAAAAATAACAAAAAAAATTTATGATAAGTTGATAGTATAACCACAATGTTAAAAAAAAAGCTTTGATAGAAAAAAAATGACAAAAGAAACTGGGACTGATTGCTTTGTTTATTGAAGGTAGAAGATGGCTTTATAAAGCCGTACAACATAACAAAATAGGAGAAATAAATGGAGTCAATTACTCCAACTACTTTGAATAAATCAACTAACTAAGCGTTCCTAAAGAAACGGAATTTATTAGCTAAACTTCCTAAAAATAAACTAATTAATTTTAAGCAAATCCCAACATTTCCTCCCTTAAACTAAATGCTCTAGCATTCAGTTTATATCAGCTTTAGCACAAACACCCATGAGCTTTCTCAATTTGAAGAATTGATCCGCTTTAAGAGGTTTGGTCATCACATCTGTCACTTGATCTTGTGAATCACAATGCACGAGTTCAACGTTGCCACCTTTTGTTAACTCTCGAAGGAAATGAAAACGTACATCAATGTGCTTGCTTCGACCATGCATTACTGGATTCTTGGAAAGTTTGATTGCTGAGCTGCTATCACAAAAAATTGTGGTTAATTTGTCATGATTCTGGTCCAAACTTGACAACACCCTTCTTAACCAAACTGCTTGGCATGCACATGATGAAGCAGCAATAAATTCAGCTTCAGTAGTGGACAGACTCACTACTGGTTGCTTTTTGGAAGACCATGAAATTGCACCTGAGCATAATAAGAATACATAACCTGAAATACTTTTCCTATCTTCTGTATCCGTTGCATAATCACTGTCAGTATAAGCAACAAGTTCATCACCTCCTCCCTTCTTGTAGAAAATTCCGAACTCAGTAGTGCCCTTTAAGTATCTCAGAACTCGTTTCACCACCTACAAGTGTAGCTGAGTCGGATTTTCCATATATCTACTTGCAAGACCTACTACAAACATCATATCTGGTCGTGTTGCAGTAAGATACATGAGACTACCAATAACTTGCTTGTAATATGTTTTATCCACAGCAACTCCTCCTTCATCCTTCGTTGGTTTAAATCCAGGAACAATCGGATTATGGACATAATTACAATTATCCATTCCAAAACGTTTCAACACCTCTGATGCATATTTATTTTGATTAATAAAAATGCCATCAGACCTTTGCAAGACTTCGAGACCAAGAAAATACCTCATCCTCCCAAGATCTGTCATGTCAAATTCATTTTTCATGGAATTCCTAAATGCGATTAACAACAGCTCATCATTACCACAAACAATGAGATCATCAACATATAAACTGATAATTACCACTTTATCTTTGTGCCTTTTTACGAACAGAGTGTGTTCATAATTGCATTTTTCAAAACTTCCTTGCTGAAATAAGCATCTATACGGCTGTACCAAGCACGTGGAGCTTGCTTGAGCGCATAAAGTACCTTTTTTAGTTTATACACTTTTTCTTCATTTCCCTGCTGAACATAACCACTTGGCTGCTCCACAAAGACATTTTCAGATAATTCACCATTCAAAAAAGCAGATTTCACGTCCAATTGGTAGATAATCCATCCTCTCTGAGCTGCAAATGCCACAACCATTCTAATTGTTTCCATACGTGCAACTGGTGCAAATACTTCAGTGTAGTCGACTCCATACTGCTGTGAGTACCCCTTCACTACAAGTCTACCCTTGTATTTATCCACCTCTCCAAACTCATTAAACTTGGTCTTATAAACCCACTTTACTATTATTTTTTTTTGCTCTTTTTGGTAATTCTGTCAATTCCCATGTATCATTTTTCTGTATTGCCTCCATTTCTGAATCCATTGCTCTACTCCACTTTTCACTTTTAATAGCTTCGTCAAACAACACAGGGTCATCAGCTGCAGACATCACAAAATAGGCTTCAGTTTCATCTTCGGAAAGCCCTTCTCCAGTTTCATAGTCTCGCATCCAGGCTGGTTGTATCCTATTTCTCCCTACATTTGTACATGGAAGATTATCACCAGTTGAGACATCAGAGGCAGAATTCTCTACATCTGTAACAACTTCAGATTCGCCTACTTCTTCCCTTTCATCAGGTTCAACGGCATCATTTTCTTGATCTCCCCATTCCAAATCACACACACCAGCATTTTCACACTTCTGATCCCAATTCCAAGCCTTATCTTCTTCAAACACAACATCTCTACTTATTATAATTTTCTTTGAATTAGGATCATAGAGTCTATAAGCTTTTGACTCTTCGCTAACCCCCAACAATACACAACTTCTGCTCTTATCGTCGAGTTTAGTTCTTTTAAAATCAGATCCATGAACATGAGAAATGCACCCAAAGATACGGAAATACTCAACTGATGGCTTGGTTCAACCCCAAGCTTCTTCTGGAGTTCGATCTTTAACTGCAAGTGTCGGACTTCGGTTTAGGACATGTACTGTCCAACTGACTGCTTCAGGCCAGAAGGTTTTTGGAATTTTCTTTGTAGAGAGCATGCTGCGTACCATATTCATAATGGACCTGTTCTTCCGTTCAGCTACTCCGTTCTGTTGCGGTGTATAAGCTGCTGTCAATTGTCTTTGAATGCCATTATCATCACAGAATTTTGTAAATTCATGTGATGTGAACTCGCCTCCTCGATCAGTTCGCAAACACTTAATAGCCAAATCTGATTCTTTCTCAACACGAACTTTAAAACTTTTAAAAATGACAAAGGCTTCTGCTTTTTCTAAAAGAAAATACACCCAAAATTTTCTGCTAAAGTCATCAATGAAAGTAATCAAGTACCTTTTTCCACTGTTTGAAGCCGGTGTGATTGGTCCACAAATGTCAGCATGAATCAGTTGAAGAATTTTTGTTGCTCTCCAAGTACTTTTCTTTGGAAATGACATCTATTGCTGCTTTCCCACCATACAGTCCTTGCAAATCTCAAATGAAGAACCAAGTTCTGGCAAGCCGTTCACCATGTTCTTTTGCTGAAGTGTCTTTAGACCATTATAACTTAAGTGCCCATATTTGCAATGCCAAAGCTGAGCTTTTGCTTATGTGATTGTTCTGAAACAGGCAGGCAGTGCAGTTACCGCATGTAGCTTGAACATTCGATTCGCAGCCATCTTCGTATCCATGATCAAACCTTTCTCTGAGTGATAAACCTTGCATCTATCATGTTGAAACAGAATGGCAAGCCCTTTCTCTTGCAAGTGACCAATGCTCAACAGATTATTCTTTAATTCTGGTACGTAAAATACTCCAGTGATAATTTGCACCATACCATCCACTTGCAATCTTACATTGCCCTTTCCAGTCACTGCTAAGCTTGTATTGTTACCTAGCTTCACCGTATCAGCAAAACTTTTATCAAAATAAATAAAGTACTCCTTCTTTCCACACATGTGATTGCTGCAACCTGAATCAAGAAACCACGTATCCTCTTTATTGTCATCCTTTGCATCCAGGAATGCCATCAGCAACATTTCCTCTTGAGTTTCGACATAGTTTGCTACTTTGCTTGAACATTCCCATTGGAAATGTCCTAGCTTGTGACAATTGTAGCATTCTACAGTGGATTTATCAAAACTCTGTCTCCCTCTGTCCCTTCCTCTTCCTCGATAACTGATTATCGTTTCACACCTGGACCACCAAAATCTCACCCCGGGTGCAAAATGACCATTTTACCCCTGGAAACCCAAAAATTATCGTTTCACACCTGGACCTCTAAAATTGACTCAAAGATTACCAAACTCCTTAAAATGTCCCTAAAAATTTTTAAAAGCATCCCTAGACGTAAACTCGAGTTTATTTCATAACTTAACCGAATTGTTTTAAAATTTGGACCGGGATCTCGGTTTTAACCCGAATCAACTCGAAACTTAACCGAATTTTTCCCAACTTTTTGTCATATCTTAAAAACACTATAGTGGTCCTAAAATCTTAATTTCATACCCTTATATCCACGGCTGATGGTCCAGCATTTGAATGAATCTCTCGGTCCTACCCACTTAAATCACCCTTATGCACTAACCTCCAAGGTCACGTCCTAGCTCACCACCGACGGTTCACGCCTCGACTCCACCTTACCTAGACCACCCTAGGACCTTGCTGGACTCACTAGACTCACGGCCCCAGCTACATGCAGGCTGCAACCTGCTGAAAGCCTAGAAACAACACAACCCATAATCCGAGTCCTAGCCCCTCGCACTTGCACTCGATCAAACGGCCTTGAGGACGGTTCCAGCAGCGGTCAAGCCTCTATAAACCATATCTCAGACTCATCAGGGCCTGGTCCAAGGCTTGGTTCAGCCCTCGCACCGCCGACAAACCAAATGTCTCGATCTTGACCTCACACACCCTCACATGCGCTTGACCGAACGAATTTCCCTCGAGCTTGGCTACCCGAATCTCCAGCACAGATACATCATTAAACACAGCCTGCACAACCCTCTAACATCACTAACTTGACAGCCCCTTACACAAAAATGGGAAAGACGTGAGTAGTTGATCAAAAGATGGAAGAACATATGTAAAAACCAAAGATTCTTCATGTACAAGGCTGGACCGAGATTTTCACACACGATGCAACATTTAACAGCATGTATACAGCATATGTGATGCAAAAACAAAGGTACAATGCGTTCCTTGATGAGAGGAAGAACCAAAACGAAGCAAATGGAGACCCGGGTGAAATTTTCTTTTGCAAGAACAACCATGGCCGAAGCTTTTGCTGTGAAAAAGAGCTGAAAACCGAGAGGATTTATTGGGGAAGGGAGAGGGTATCGGTTGGTATAGAATAATTGGTGTAGGGTAGGTTTAGGTTTAGTCTAAGTGTAGTTTAGGTTAATTAAATTGTGTACTAATGAGCCTTAATTAAAATAAAAAAATTTTAAGTCCAATAAGCTTAAAAATAGGCTCATTAAATCCAAACACACTCCCGAAAAATATTTTGTGTTGAAAATTTTTTTGAAATTTTTAGCCGAACACTCAAAAAGTTTCTTGATTCGATAAAATTTGTGCACCGTTAAAAATTAAAAATCATGCGGGTAAAAATACCCAATAAATCTCAATTCTTGAAAAATACCTTTAAAACATCTTATATTAATTAATAAAACTTAATCTTGTAATAAAAAATAATTTTCTTGAAAATTCTCCGGTCTCCGATCCTCGTTCGAGCGTGAAATGCATCTAGAAATCCTAATGCATGAACTGATAAAATTCATGAAATAAATCCCTATCATGCAATAATTATGCCTAAAATGCATAAAAATAATTAAATACAATTTAATGAAACAAACATGCATTTAATGCTTTTAAAAAAAAATTAATTAAAATGCCAAGGAAATTCAATAACTTTCATGCATGCCAACTTTTTAAATTATATTTACTAACATGCTAAATTACCACTTCTTAAATAAGTCTTTATTAACTTATCTCAATACTCCATCTCCAGTCCGGCCTCACTTATTTAACTTAAAAGGTGACAATTAAACTACTACGTAAAATAAATAAATTTAAAGAAAAGAATTTAAATACTCATGAAATAAAAATCATTTTAATTTAAATACTAGAAATTATGCATGGCTTATACGCAGTCCAAGTTACGGATTCTACAATCCTCCCCCCTGAAAAGAAATTTCGTCCTCGAAATTAAAACTCACCGAATAGCTCTGGGTACCGGCTCCTCATCTCTGGCTCAGATTCCCACGTAGCTTCCTCCTCTGAATGGTTAAGCCACTTGACTTTAACTCGCTTAACCAGTTTGTTACGAAGCTTCTTTTCCTGTCTGTCTAGGATCTGCACTGGTCTCTCCTCATAAGACAGGTTTGGAGTAAGCTGCAACGGCTCGAAGTTCAGAACATGCGAAGGATGTGCCATATACGTCCTCAGCATAGAGACGTGGAACACATTGTGTACTCCGGCCAGATTCGGCGGAAGAGCAACACGATAAGCTAGCGTCCCAACTCTGTCAAAGATCTCGAATGGTCCAATGAATCTCGGACTGAGCTTCCCTTTCTTCCCAAATTGCATGACACCCTTCATAGGTGCCACTTTCACAAAGACATGGTCGCCCACGGCGAACTCTAAATCTCTCCTCCGATGGTCCGCATAACTCTTCTGTCGACTCTGAGCAGTCCTCATCCTGTCACGGATATGGGCTACTACATCGACAGTCTGCTGAATAAGCTCTGGACCTAGCTCGGCTCTCTCTCTCCTACCTCATCCCAATGAACAGGAGATCTACACTTGCGACCATACAATGCTTCATACGGAGCCATACCTATAGACGACTGAAAGCTGTTGTTATAGGTGAACTCCACTAATGACATGTTCGACTCCCAACTCCTTGAGAAGTCAATAACACAAGCACGAAGAAGATCCTCCAAAATCTGAATAACTCGCTCCGACTGTCCATCTGTCTGCGGATGGAAAGCTGTGCTAAACAGCAACTTCGTACCCATGGTCGAATGCAAACTCTTCCAAAACGAGGAAGTGAATCTAGGGTCTCTGTCAGATACGATAGAAACGGGAATACCATGAAGTCGGACTATCTCCCGGATATACAACTCAGCATACTGAACCATGGTGAAAGTCGTCTTGATAGGCAAGAAGTGCGCTGATTTGGTAAGACGATCGACAATCACCCAGATAGCATTAGATCCTCTGACTGACTTCGGTAAACCGGTCACAAATTCCATGGTAACATTCTCCCAATTCCACTCGGGAATAGGGAGAGGCTTGAGCAAACCTGCTGGTCTCTGATGCTCTGCCTTCACTAACTGACAAGTCAGACACTCGGATACAAAACGTCTGATATCCTTCTTCATTCCTGGCCACCAGTACAATAACTGCAGGTCTTTGTACATCTTCGTACTCCCTGGATGAATCGAGTACGGCGACATATGGGCCTCTGATAGAATATCTGATCGGATAGAATCACTGCTAGGAACCCATATCCTGTCTCGATATCTGACAATACCGTCACTAACTGTATACAAGACACTGCCCTTGGCCTCATCTCTCTGTTTCCACCTTGCCAACTGCTCATCTGCTGGCTGACTACTGCGTATACAGTCAATGAGAGAAGACTGGATAATCAAGGTAGATAGACGGGGAACTCTACCTTGAGGATATGCCTCAAGATCAAACCTTTGCATCTCAGACTGAAGAGGTCTCTGAATCGTCAGATGGGCCATCACTGCCACTTTCCTGCTCAATGCATCCGCGACTACATTAGCCTTACCCGGGTGGTAGCTAATGTCACAATCATAATCGTTCACAAGCTCCAACCAACGCCTCTGACGCATATTCAGCTCTTTCTGCGTAAAGAAGTACTTGAGGCTCTTATGGTCTGTAAAGATCTGGCACTTCTCTCCATACAAATAATGCCTCCAGATCTTCAAAGCAAATACAACGGCGGCCAACTCTAGATTATGGGTAGGGTAGTTCTTCTCATGAGTTTTCAACTGTCTAGAAGCATATGCTATTATCTTTCCATGCTGCATCAATATTGCGCCTAGACCGAGCTTCGAAGCATCGGTATACAGAACAAAATCTCCGGGCCCTGATGGCATAGCCAAAACTGGTGCTGAGATAAGAGCTTGCTTCAAAGTATCGAAGCTCTTCTGACACTCCTCGCTCCACACAAATTTAGCATTCTTCTTGGTCCATGATGTGAGTGGAACGGCAATAGAGGAGAATCCCTGAATGAATTTCCGATAATATCCTGCCAACCCAAGAAAACTACGGATCTCAGATGCATTCTGCGGCACAACCCGATCTCTGACTGCTGCAACTTTTGCTGGGTCTACCTCAATACCGCTGCTAGAAACAATGTGGCTTAAGAACGCCACCTTCTCTAACCAGAATTCGCACTTACTGAACTTGGCGAATAACTTGTGCTTTTGCAAGGTCTGCAACACTGTGGTCAGGTGTCTGCTGTGATCCTCGTGATTATTCGAGTAGACAAGAATGTCGTCTATGAATACTATCACGAACTGAGCAAGATACGACTGAAATACGCGATTCATGAGATCCATGAAGATCTCTGGCGCATTCGTCAGACCGAACGGCATCACAAGGAACTCATAGTGGCCATAACGAGTCCTGAAAGCAGTCTTGGAAACATCAGCATCTCTCACCCTCAACTGGTGATAACCGGAACGCAGATCTATCTTGGAAAATATCGAAGCTCCCTGCAACTGGTCAAACAGATCCTCGATCCTCGGAAGTGGGTACTTGTTCTTTACTGTAACCCTGTTCAACTCCCGGTAGTCAATACAAAGCCTCATAGAGCCATCCTTCTTCTTCACAAATAAGACTGGCTCGCCCCATGGTGAAAAACTCGGGCGAATGAACTCCTTGTCTAGAAGTTCATGAATCTGCTTCTTAAGCTCTGCCATCTCTGTCGGCGCTAATCGGTACGATGCTTTGGATATCGGAGTCGTACCTGGCATAAGCTCAATAGAAAACTCCACCTCTCGCTCGGGTGGCATACAAGAGATGTCCTCGGGAAAAACGTCTAAGAAATCTTTGACAATCGGAACATCTGCGGCTGACTGACTGGGTGCCTCGGGGACAGATATAAAGGTTGCTAAAAATGCCCGACACCCTCTATGCATGAGCTTCCTAGCCTGAACATAAGGTATAATGCGCGGTAAAGGAAAGTACCTGTCCGGCTCGAATAAGAACTGCGTCTTTCCAGGCGGTCGGACTAGAACAGATCTCCGCTGGAAGTCAATCAAAACTCTGTTCCGTAATAGCTAGTCCATCCCTAGGATGATGTCAAACTCTGACATCGGCAACACTATAAGATCCGCATATACAAGATTTCCATGCAGCTCCAGGTCTATGTCTCGGACCACATTAGTAGCTGCCATCTCCTTGCCCGACGACAATACTACTGAATAGGCTACATCTAGCCCCACTGTCTTGACCTTGAGGAAATTAGCAAAGACCTCCGAAATAAATGAGTGAGTGGCCCCTAAATCTATCAAGGCCTTTGTAGCGGAACCAGATATAAAAATCCTACCTGAAAGATCGGAACTCTAAGTTGAACCCAATAGTTACAAGAACTAAACTTATAAACATGCAAAGGCCAGAGTTCAATATCCTAATTGCCGAAAATAATACTGAGTAGATCATGCAATCCTATCGCAATTCTAAGTTCAAAAATATTAACCTAGATTCCCAAAACATCGAATTTCAAATATAAATCAAAGCGTTAAGATACCTGTCATAAGCATGGTTTCTGGGTTCGTTTCTGTCGCATGAAGGGCAAAAACGCTGCCCTGGGTAGGCGGATTCCTCTGAGGGCACTGCAGAAATAAGTGGTCTGGACTACCACACTTATAACACTTTTCTGAGCCAAACATACATGCTCCAGGATGGCGACGTGAGCACTTAGGGCAAACTGGGTGCTCAAAAGTCCTCGGGCCTGGGCGTCCCCGCTGCTGCTGCTGCTGCTGACCTCTGTTTCTAGGCGGCCCGTGAAAAGGCCTTTTGTTCTGCTGCTGATGCTGCTGAGGAGGAGGGCGGTGTGGTACCTGGACTGGTCGCTTACCCAAGCGATCCCTCTCAATGTCAATCAGATCTTGCTATGCGGCAAGAGCTCTAGAAACGGCAACTTCAAAAGTAGTAGGGCCAGCAACCCTAACATCGCGGCGTAAGATCGGCCGCAGTCCATCAAGAAAGTGCCTCAGCTTGGCACCCGCATCATTCGCAATCAAGGGCACAAAGTTACAGCCCCTCTCAAACTTACGGATGAATTCCGTAACAGTCAGCTCTCCCTGCCTCAGGGTCATAAACTCCCTGGTCAAACGCGAACGCACCTCATCAGTAAAATATTTGGAGTAAAATACCTCCGTGAAGCGTGTCCAACTCAGCGTAGCCAAGTTCAGGGCTACTGATGCTCCTTCCCACCATAAGCGGGCATCTCCTCCGAATAAGTAGCTGGCACACCGGACTCTGTCTGCATCTCCAAGCTCCATGAACTCGAAGATAACTTCAAGGGACTTGATCCAGCCCTCGGCAATCATGGGGTCTGTCGTCCCTGAAAACTCCTTAGGACGCATCTTCATGAATCTCTCGTAGACAGCCTCAGGCCCTGTCGGCCTGGTCGCCACAGCATTGTTTCCCGCAAACTGTGCGAAGAACTGAGTCATACCAGCTAGCATCTGGGCATTCATATTTGGTGGAGGGGGTGGAGGTCCGTTCCCCTCCTGTCTCTGCTCCTCCCTGTCCTCATGACAAGGCTCATCATCACCTCTCGGGCGTCCAACTTGGCGTCTAAGAGGCATACTGTTCCATAAATAACCCATACGTAAATAACATGCATAATTCCATAATTTATTTAAATGTAAATAAATATTGAATGATTAAAATCTAAACGTAAAAATACATCATGGGAACATGCAGTTAAAATAATTCCGGATTTAAATAAAATGCATGGATGTAAAACTTACAGACCGAAGACGTGACTTCATGAGCTTCTCGTGCTCAGTAGTAGTACAACCCTTTACAAGAACATAGGCTCTGATACCAGTTGTAGAGGCCTCTAAATACGTACTTGAAAATTTGCAGAAAATTTAAAATTTTTCTTTTTTAATTAATTAAAATGCCTCATTCATAAATAAATAACTGATAAAAGTTTAATTATTCAAAATAGCAGCGGAAGTAAATGTTTGTTTGAAATATAATAATTTAAAACAATTCAACAACGAAGAAATTTGTTTGAGTCAAAATAGTAAATGCTAAAAACATGAGGTCCTCGGGTTCCACTACTGCCGACCCAAGCTAGCTCACTGGTCCCTGCCCTCGGTCCCTGCATCCTCGGTACCTACAACAATCAAGTCCAGTGCGTCTAAAGACTCAGCATGCATATATAATAAATAACAAGTAAATAAATAATAAAATTGCATGCAAGTGAAAATATCATGTCGTGAGGCATAACGTAAAATATCGTGTCATGATTAATTATAATACGTGCATAACTGAACTGAAAATCATAGTGAAAATGTTTGCTCCTTGGAGCCCTGTAGTGAAATAACTTGTAATAATTTTCTTGGTGAGATTATGGTCTACGTAAGTGGCCCTTGAACTGAACTGAACTGACCGGTAACTGACGATCGGGTGAAATAATAATCCCATGACCGGTAACTGACGACCGGGTGAAGTAATAATCCAATGACCGGTAACTGGCGACCGGGTGAAGTAATAATCCCATGATAGTAAAGTGACCACAAGCAATATCGCATAAATCTCAAAATAAATATTTTGCACGTAATATAATTAAATAACATAATTGAATATGAATAATTTCGATTTTCTTGCATTAAAATCATGTACTTGCGATGTTTAAAAATACCTATATGGCTTGATTGAAGAGTGAAAGAAGATATAAACATGCCTTGGTTTGTTTTGACAGAAAACAAACGAAATAACGACGCGGCGCGGCGGAGACGGAGTGCTCTTCACTTTCTTACTTTTTCTCTCTTAATTCCTTTAAACCAAGCATGCACCATAATTATTATAATAGCGAAAAAAAAATCGTAAACATGATGCATGAACATTTAAAAATATCATAATTTGTGCTCAGGGCGCTGCCATGACCAAAATCTCACCCCGGGTGCAAAATGACCATTTTGCCCCTGGAAACCCAAAAATTATCGTTTCACACCTGGACCTCTAAAATTGACCCAAAGATTACCAAACTCCTTAAAATGTCCCAAAACATTTTTAAAAGCATCCCTAGACGTAAACTCGAGCTTATTTCATAACTTAACCAATTGTTTTAAAATTTGGACCGGGATCTCGGTTTTAACCCGAATCAACTCGAAACTTAACTGAATTTTTCCCAACTTTTTGTCATATCTTAAAAACACTATAACGGTCCTAAAATCTTAATTTCATACCCTTATATCCATGGCTGATGGTCCAGCATTTGAATGAATCTCTCGGTCCTACCCACTTAAATCACCCTTATGCACTAACCTCCAAGGTCACGTCCTAGCTCACACCGACGGTTCAAGCCTCTACTCCACCTTACCTAGACCACCCTAGGACCTTGCTGGACTCACTAGACTCACGGCCCCAGCTACATGTAGGCTGCAACCTGCTGAAAGCCTATAAACAACACAACCCATAATCCGAGTCCTAGCCCCTCGCACTTGCACTCGATCAAACGGCCTTGAGGACGGTTCCAGCAGCGGTCAAGCCTCTCTAAACCGTGTCTCAGACCCAGCAGGGCCTGGTCCAAGGCTTGGTTCAGCCCTCGCACCGCCGACAAACCAAATGTCTCGATCTTGACCTCACACACCCTCACATGCGCTTGACCGAACGAATTTCCCTCGAGCTTGGCTACCCAAATCTCCAGCACATATACATCATTAAACACAGCCTGCACAACCCTCTAACATCACTAACTTGACAGCCCCTTGCACAAAAATGGGAAAGACGTGAGTAGTTGATCAAAAGATGGAAGAACATATGTAAAAACCAAAGATTCTTCATGTACAAGGCTGGACCGAGATTTTCACACACGATGCAACATTTAACAGCATGTATACAACATATGTGATGCAAAAACAAAGGTACAATGCGTGCCTTGATGAGAGGAAGAACCAAAACGAAGCAAATGGAGACCCGAGTGAATTTTTCTTTTGCAAGAACAACCATGGCCGAAGCTTTTGCTGTGAAAAGGAGCTGAAAACCGAGAGGATTTATTGGGGAAGGGAGAGGGTATCGGTTGGTATAGAATAATTGGTGTAGGGTAGGTTTAGGTTTAGTCTAAGTGTAGTTTAGGTTAATTAAATTGTGTACTAATGAGCCTCAATTAAAATAAAAAAATTTTTAAGTCCAATAAGCTTAAAAATAGGCTCATTAAATCCAAACACACTCCCGAAAAATATTTTATGTTGAAATTTTTTTTGAAATTTTTAGCCGAACACTCAAAAAGTTTCTTGATTCGATAAAATTTGTGCACCGTTAAAAATTAAAAATCATGCGGGTAAAAATACCCAATAAATCTCAATTCTTGAAAAATACCTTTAAAACATCTTATATTAATTAATAAAACTTAATCTTGTAATAAAAAATAATTTTCTTGAAAATTCTCCGGTCTCCGATCCTCGTTCGAGCGTGAAATGCATCTAGAAATCCTAATGCATGAACTGATAAAATTCATGAAATAAATCCCTATCATGCAATAATTATGCCTAAAATGCATAAAAATAATTAAATATAATTTAATGAAACAAACATGCATTTAATGCTTTAAAAAAAATTAATTAAAATGCCAAGGAAATTCAATAACTTGCATGCATGCCAACTTTTTAAATTATATTTACTAACATGCTAAATTACCACTTCTTAAATAAGTCTTTATTAACTTATCTCAATACTCCATCTCCAGTCCGACCTCACTTATTTAACTGAAAATATGACAATTAAACTACTACTTAAAATAAATAAATTTAAAGAAAAGAATTTAAATACTCATGCAATAAAAATCATATAAATTTAAATACTAGAAATTATGCATGGCTTATACGCAGTCCAAGTTATGGGTTCTAAAATTATAGTGTTTTTAAGATATGACAAAAAGTTGGGAAAAATTCGGTTAAGTTTCGAGTTGATTCGGGTTAAAACCGAGATCCCGGTCCAAATTTTAAAACAATTCGGTTAAGTTATGAAATAAGCTCGAGTTTACGTCTAGGGATGCTTTTAAAAATGTTTTGGGACATTTTAAGGAGTTTGGTAATCTTTGGATCAATTTTAGAGGTCCAGGTGTGAAACGATAATTTTTGGGTTTTCAGGGGCAAAATGGTCATTTTGCACCCGGGTTGAGATTTTGGTCATGGCAGCGCCCTGAGCACAAATCATGATATTTTTAAATGTTCATGCATCATGTTTACGATTTTTTTTATTGTAAAGCCCATGGGCTGTTCCCGATCCAACTGGCGGGAGTCGGTTATCCCATGGCCCATTACTCAATGACTCCTCCAGCCCAGGCACTGGAGTTTGTACCTCTCCAGACTCGAACCTAAGATCTCCTGGACATAGTAGCTCAATTGGTACCAGACTTGTGCTAAGTATCTATATGTCCAGAAGATCTTAGGTTCGAGTCTCGGGAGGTACAAACTCCAGTGCCTGGGCTGGAGGAGTCATTGAGTAATGGGCATTACAATAAAAAAGCGCCTTTTATTGTAAAGCCGATGGGCTGTTCCCGATCCAACTGGCTGGAGTCGGTTATCCCATGGCCCATTACTCAATGACTCCTCCAGCCCAGGCACTGGAGTTTGTACCTCCCCACACTCGAACCTAAGATCTCCTGGACATATAGATACTTAGCACAAGTCTGGTACCAATTGAGCACTCAATTGATACCAGACTTGTGCTAAGTATCTATATGTCCAGGAGATCTTAGGTTCGAGTGTGAGGAGGTACAAACTCCAGTGCCTGGGCTGGAGGAGTCATTGAGTAATGGGCCATGGGATAACCGACTCCCGCCAGTTGGATCGGGAACAGCCCATGGGCTTCACAACCCGAGTTGAATTACACGACCCAAGAGAATTTAGCTTTGGCCTTGGTGATTACGGCCAGAAAATTAAGACCCTATTTTCTGTCACACCCCATAACTGTCCTCACCAATAGCACCCTGGGAAGAATCGCAGCACACCCGGATGCCTCAGATAGATTGATCAAGTGGGTTACGGAGCTGAGCGAATATGACATCGGATATGAACCTCGAAAAGCAATAAAAGCACAAACCTTGGTCGATTTCGTGGCAGAAACAGTACAACTAGAAGAAGAGGAACAATGGAAAATTTTTGTAGATGGATCTTCCTGTCAGACAGGAAGTGGGGTCGACATTGTACTTGTCTCTCCATGGGGAGAGGAGAATGGAGTTTCAGTCAGATTGGATTTTAAAGCATCAAATAATTAAGCCGAGTATGAAGCGCTTCTCTTGGGACTCAAAGTGGCCCGAAATTTGGGAATTTCCCGAGCCATTCTATACTCGGACTCCCAATTAACAATCCAACAAAGTAATGGAAAATTCGAAGTAAAAGGTGTTAAAATGATAAAATATGTCCAAGCATTAAATAAGTCCAAGGAAGGATTCTCCGAACTCATTTTGTAATTGATACCAAGGGCGGGGAATGAAAAAGCAGACCGACTGGCCAAGCTGGCCAGTGCTCTACATCGAGAGATCGAACCCGACCCAAGTGGCCGGGAACTGGTCTCCCAACTCGAGCAGTTGTATGACATTATAACCGATGTGGAAGAGGGAGACTGGAGTGGCGATATATACCAATATCTAAGACATGGAAGGCTACTCGGAGAAGAAAGGAAGGCAAGAGAAATAAAAAGAAAAGCGGTTCGATTCGTAATGATCGGGGATATTTTGTTCAAAAGGTCTTTTTCCCGACCACTACTAAAATGCCTGGGGGAAGCGGAAGCAAATTATGTGCTCGAGAAATACACGAAGAGTGCTGTGGAAATCATCTAGGAAGCATGACCCTTGCCCGTAAAACACTGCTAGCAGGATTCTTCTGGCCAACTTTGAAAAGTGATGCTTCCATCCTGGTCAGAGCTTGTCATAGTTGTCAGAAACATGCCAACTTGCAAAAAAGGCCGATGGAGCTCATGAAGGCTGTCGTCGCATCATGTTCTTTCGATCAATGAGGCATGGACATTGTTGGGCCTTTCCCAATGGGCTCAGGACAAAGGAAGTTCATGTTGGTCGCAATCGACTATTTTCAAAATGGGTGGAAGCCGAGCCACTAGCCTGGATAACAGAGAGCGAAATCCTGAAATTCCTATGGAAAAATATCGCATGACGATTCGGAATACCTCGAAGGCTCGTTTCCGATAATGGAAGACAGTTCTGCAGAGCCAAAGTCAGAGCCTGGTGTGAAGAAATGAAGATTCAACATCTATTTACCTCTGTTGCCTACCCTCAAGGCAATGGACAGGTTGAAGTCACCAACCGAACAATAGTGCAAGCCCTGAAGGCTCGATTAAGGAAGGCTATGGGCAGCTGGGCGGATGAACTCCCGAGCGTGCTCTGGTCATATAGAACTACAGCCCAAACAGCTACGAAGGAGACACCTTACAGCATGGTGTATGGGACGGAGGCCGTACTGCCCGCGGAGATTGGAAAAGAGAACGCTCGGATTATAGGGTACAGCTCGGACAATGATGATCGTCAGGCCATGGATTAAGATCTCATCGAAGAAAAGAGGGAAAGAGCCAAAGCAAGAATGATCGCTTACCGCAAAAGGATGATCCGAGCCTACAACAAAAGGTCTGCCCTCGGGTTTTCAAAGAGGAGGATTTAGTGATGAGGAAGATCCAGCACCACGGAGAAAGGGGAAAGCTTGATCTGAAGTATGAAGGCCCCTTCAAAGTAGTGGGGAAGGCCGGGGTTGCAGCCTATTATCTGGAGGACGCAGCAGGAAAGAAGGGTAAAAGACCTTGGAACGCCTAGCATTTTAAGAAATATTATGCCTGGATAGGTTGAGTAGTTCTATTTCAAAACTATGTTAAACACCGGTGGTATCTACTATCATAAAAACAAAGTCCACGAATGTGGCACACGCCCAACAAGCCCGACCACTGGCTCGGCACCAGTCGAACTCACGAATGTGGGGCTCATACAAACAAAGTCCACGAATGTGGCACACGCCCAACAAGCCCGACCACTAGCTCGGCACCACTCGAACTCACGAATGTGGGGCTCATACAAACAAAGTCCACGAATGTGGCACACATCCAACAAGCCCGACCACTGGCTCGACACCACTGGAACTCATGAATGTGGGGCTCATACAAACAAAGTCTACGAAGGAGGCGCATGCCCAACAAGCCTGATCATTGGCTTGGCGCCACATCACCCCACAAAGGTAGGTCTGATCCAAATAAAGTCCATGAATATGACAAATATCACAAAAAAAAAAAGAAAAAAAGGAAGGGAAAGTTAAGGGCCCGGACGGCAATCCCGCTTGGGTCTCATGTTCATTACTTGGCCAACAAATGGATTTCAAGTTAAGGGCCCGAACGGCCATCCCGCTCGGGTCTCATGTTTATTGCTCAATCAAAAAATGGTTTTCAAGTTAAGGTCCCAGACGGCCATCCAGCTCGGGTCTTACGTTAGTTACTTGGCCAATAAATGGATTCCAAGAAAAGGGCCCGAACCGCCATCCCGCTCGGGTCTCATGTTTATTGCCCAATCAAAAAATGGTTTTCAAGTTAAGGTCCCGAACGGCCATCCAGCTCGTGTCTTACGTTTGTTACTTGGCCAATAAATGGATTTCAAGTTAATGGCCCGAACGACCATCCCGCTCGGGTCTCATGTTTATTGCTCAATCAAAAAATGGTTTTCAAGTTAAGGGCCCGGACGGCCATCCAGCTCGGGTATTATGTTTGTTACTTGGCCAATAAATGGATTTCAAGTTAAGGGCCCGAACGGCTATCCTGCTCGGGTCTCATGTTTATTGCTCCATCAAAAAATGGTTTTCAAGTTAAGGGTTCGGACGGCCATTTAGCTCGGGTCTTACGTTTGTTACTTGGCCAATAAATGGATTTCAAGTTAAGGGCCCAGACGGCCATCCCGCTCGAGTCTCATGTTTTTTACTTAATCGAAAAATGGTTTTCAAGGTTAGGGCCCGAACGACCATCATGTTCGGATTTGCGTACAATAATAAAAAAAAAAAGAAAAAGAGAGAGAGAGAGAAGAGAAAAAAGAAAAGTGCATATATAATAGAAGATCGGTGCGAAACGCTGAACTCGACTTACAAACAAAATAAAGCTAAACTAAATGGGATTGGGGTTCGGTCCTCTGGCTCGGACACCTCCCCTTCCTCGGGCATAGCATCCAAGGCCTTCGATGAGTCCAAGAAAGTCGCAGGGTGATCGGCTTCAGGATAGCCGTTAGCCCGAAATTGAGTTAGGCAACCTTTGAATCCTTCTTAAAAGTACATCACGGCCTTCCCAGCACAAAGCCTGTCGAAGTCGGGGGACCGGATGAACTCCTCCCTTTTTCGAGCCCAAATGACCTTGGACTCCTCCTCGCACTTCTGAGCCGCCTCTTCCAAGTCTCGGATCCTCTGCTCGGCTGCTTTAAGATTGTTTTGGGTGCCCTCCAGCTCACACTGGACACCATGAAGTTCATCATCGTGCTCAGCCTTCATGGCCAGCATTCGTTGAGTCAATTCCCGATGTCGAGCCAGAACGTCGTCCATGCTCTGGGCACTAGCTCGGGCCTCAGTGCGGGCCTTGTGAGCTCTGATAGTATACTCACTGACCCAAGCAACAGTCTAAAAAAGAAAATAATAATCATAAGAAATGTGAGTCAGGCAAAGATAAGTAATAAACACAAGTAAACAAGTAAAAGACCATACCTGCATTAGCCCGAGGGCTATGGACTCCTCAAACATGGAGTCCGAGGCAGAATGCTAGATCCCCAGGTCCCTGGAAGAAACCAAATGTTGAACCATCCCCAAAACCCCACGCCCATCAGGCTGGGCCAGGAAGGATATGTCTGGGCTGCGAGGGGCCTCACCCCCCTCCAGGATCACCAACTCGAGTTGGGAATTGGTGTCCCCTATTTTTTCCTTTCCCTTGTCCCCCGAGGGGCTCGACGCTTCGGGCCCCGAATAGCCTAAAGGCGGGGAACCCGACCTTGAACCAGTTCTGACAGCCCTCTTCTTGGAATGCGCAGGACCAGTGGGCTCGGATGCATCACCCTCACTAGAGGGCTCGGACTTTTTCCGTTTCAACTTAGCCATTGCAGCCTTCATCTCCGCTTTCATCTCGGCCTTCATTATGCGATGGTCTGTGGACACAAAAAATAAATTAGGAAAGGAGATAAAATAATACGTGCAAATGCGAGGGGAAAGGAAAGAATCAGGGGTCGGAGGACCCTAATTATGTCCCCCTCCAGCCCCACATTCTTTCGACTGAACCCGAATCTATAAAGCAAATCATCTTCTACTAGGATCTCCATATTAAAACTCTTTACGCTCATGGTAGCCAGGAAGTTGCTAAAGTCATGGGTCGGCGGGATTGCGGGGCTGAGGATGGTAAAATTCATAACCCAATCCATATCGCAATGCCATGGCTTAGGGGACTTCACGTAGAGTACCGGTTATGCCACCTTTTATGGGAGTCGGGCTTCCCTTTCAAATATTTGTGGTCAAGGTGGATGGACAAATAGAAACGACCCGGGCCAACCTTTCTTATTTGGAGAAATTTCAACAAGTCCCCTATCCTAATGGGAACCCCAAAAAACTTAAAAAGAACACCTAAGGCAAGGAGAGAACTAAAGGAGTTTGGGCTCAACTAGCTCAAACATACTTGGAAAATAGCCCAAATGTTTTGGATGAATTTAGGGACGGGGAACCTCAGACCCATTTCCACCTGATCGACGTAGAAGGTGTAGTATCCGGGGGAGGAAGATGGGCTCGGTCCATCCGACCGAGGATTCGCACCTCATATTTACGGAGCATACCCGACCCCTCTCTAATAGAGGGGCCCAAGTCGGGGTCGAGGTAGGAAGCTAAGACCTCGTACCAAGGAAGACCCTCTTCCCTCAAGCGAGCCTCATCGGCTTTCAAGTGCCCCAGTCGCTGTGATTTTTACGCTCGGGTTTCAGGGGGTCAGGGCTCAGGATCATCTAGGCTCTCTGCTTGGGCATCTAAAGGCTCGGGAGGGCCTCGGTCGGACCTAGAGGGACCAGGTTCGTCCGCCCCCGAAGGGGCCTCATCCAGATAACTTACTAATTCCCGAATAGATGATTCATCGGGGGAAGACATATCTTAAAAAAGACTCATTGGAAGAAGAAGAACTTACTAGGGACGGGGGTCGGACAGTACTGGTCGGGAGTAAACCACGCTGGTCGGGAAAGCTCTTGAAATATTGGCAGAGTGACGGCTTGGAGAGAATAAGTGAGAAAATGAGAAGAGCGTCCCTCCTTTTATAACAGGGAGAATTAATGTTAGTCGTCCGATCGGCCGACATGAAGGGCTCTGATCTTCCTGAGCAGGCGTACGGTCTCTTCGGGAACAGGGCTGTCAGAAAATCAAGACCACCCATTAATATTTCACGCGGATTGACTCCTGGGCCGTTGGATGTGACACGTCGGAACGAAGAAACACACACAAGAAACACAAAAAAAAAAAAAGGAAAAGAGGAGAGACGCAAGAAGAGGGGCTCGGAATCCGACCAGATTTATTAGTCTAAATTTGATAATTCTTTTAGACTAAAAGAGGGGAGATACTGTTGATGCCCCTAAATTTATCACATCTGGATGGATCCGAGCCCACCTCAAAATGGCTCCATCCCACGGCCCTTAGCTCCATCAAGATGGACCCTCCATACTATTAGGGGCCCTAGCCCACAACCCCTAGCACTGTCAGGAATCCGAGCCCACCAAGGGTCGAGAATTCCGAGCCTTAATGCGATTGAAAAATGTGAAGATATCCTCGTAAATAGATAAGGGTCCCAATAAATGCGGGATACGGGTAAATCTAACCAAGATAAGGAAAGAGTCCTAGCCGCCATCAAGCTAAGAGTCCTAGTATTTGAAATCCTTTATACTAGGGTAGGATCGTATCGTGATAAGAGTTCTATTCTAGCACGAAAGCCCATTCTCCTCTATAAAAGACCAGGTATGGACACACGGTTTGATAATTCACACTCCATTATTCACTTGATATTATTATATTGTGTACTTAAGTTCGCTCCTGGGACTGACTTAAGCATGAGAGGGGTCACGCCGGTAAAGTCTCCGGCGCCCCCTAACCCTGTCTCAATTTGTGGAGGGCCCAGATTGTCGACCCGACCCGATCAGCTGGGATCATTTGAAGATCCGCTCTCCAGACCGAACCCGAGGTAAAATTTTGGTATCATCACAAACTAATATAAAGTTCATTTGCATACATATATATATATACATATATATGTATATATATGTATGTATGTATATTTGTTTGCACCAAAAATAAAATTAAATCTAATATTTGAAAAATTTATGCACTAAAAAATAATTTTCCGACAAGTGAACAAGAAAAGCCCAATAGTTATTTTTGAATTGACCTAGGAGTTTTGTATACTAGATCGTGGACACAAGATCATGAGAAGATCGTGGGCCATGAGAAGAGCGAGGAACCTCCAGGAATTTGGAAGAAAAGAGCGAATGACACACACACACACACACACATACACACACACATATATATATTTGTTTCAGCGTCATTTCCATCATATTATTTTATTTTTGTGCATATTAGTTTAATATATTAGAACTAACGATCGAATTTAGGATTCACTTTTGTTTGATTTTTAGAAATTATATTTTTATGCTTTCTATACAAATTGATGCTTTTATCACTTAACACATTCGCAACTCAAAATATCTTTCAAACAACATCTTTATTTAAAGTTATGCATTCGTGTTATAATTAAACCCAACACGGATTCAATTTTGTGTCAATTATGAATTAACGATTAAAAAAAAGTAATATTATGGTGGTGCTCTCTTATTATGCAATGTTTGTTGAAACATATTATATTCTAGAAACAACAATAAACAGTAAAAATTATATAGCTAGAGTGAATTAAATCGTCTAATTATGTTTACAATTTGAAAGAGTACTAATCTATTCCTGCCATAAACTTGATAACTTATATGAAGAACTAGAATAATATGAATTTAGATAATATTTTAATGCTATATGGTTAAATATTTTTTAGTTACATTTGTGTGGACAATATTTTCTAGAGTACTAAAATATTGTTGCTTTTCGAGATGACTGCATTCGTATGAGCAACAAATTTTCTTTTTGGTTTTGTATGAGACGATGATTGAAAATTTTACATACACATGTCAATTTTGAATTAAAATCATTGCACTAAAAATAAATTTAAGCATAAATCAAATCAGATTCAAGCCCAGAAATTTAACAAGAGCTAGAAAATCATAAAAACCTCACTAGTGCATCTGAAAAAATCGGAAAACGTCCAAGCAAAGAGATCGTAGGAGAAAATCATGGTTGGTGGCAGAAGTGGAAGAAATCTTGGACAATGAAGAAAGTGGCGAGTTGAAGAACCATCCCAGAAGTCTGAAGAAAAAGAAAGAATCAGCAGAAACACAGACACAACTCAACATCACAACCCTTGAAAAATCTACGCAAAAATTATATAGCTTTAGTTGAAGAAAATTCACTTTTTCATTTTAGATTCTAGATATTGTCTACAAATTCATTCCAGTTTCCAGCGTTTTCAGCAGCTTTAATATATTTGTATGCTTTCTAAATTCCTATAGATTGTTGTAGATATAAATATTATGTTGGGAGTTTATGTCTTGAATTTCCAAAAATATATTTTTTCCTTTAACGTAATATTTTCTTAGGAGATTAGAACTTACGATCAAATTTGGCTCTCTAATAATTTGAATTGGCCAATTTATGCTTTTTGGTAATAAATGGGAGAAAAGAGTTGGCTAGATTAGCTCAAAATATAAAAACTAATAGAATGATTTCCCTCCAACATCCAACATCACATATAAACCTATCTTCATGCCTCAACCAACATCTAACAATCGTAATATCAAACCAACACTCAGCAAACATAAAGAGGAGCCACCGCATGCAATAACAGTAAGTATAGTGTATGCGGGGTAGGGACCCAGTGAAATGCAATGCATAGAAATGTAAGCGAGAAAGGGGTCCGAGTGAAGTGCAATGCATAGAATGTATGTGGGAAAAGGGTCCAGCTCAAGTGTCATGTGTAGATACTTGAGATGAGGAGAAGGTATTCGAGTGAATGCAACACATAAGTTTCAAACATAAGGTCATAGTTACATATGTTGTGAGCTCATTGGTATATGTTAAGCTCCAGAAAATCACCAATACATGAGAACCTGTCACCGTGAGTTGATGCCAACACATGACCAATGCCCAGCTCAATATTATCCGTCATCAACAAAACCTACGAGCACAATTTGTAATTGCAGACCTTTATGCTGCGATAATGGTAGGGTGACTCGATGCAGTGCAAGCTATATATGGGGAGCTTATACCTTTATTTTGTGTGTTGTGCAAAGTGGTGGTGTCTTTCTGCCCAATAGGTTGGCAACTACAGCTTCAACATAAGAAAATCACGTAAAATGAACACATAAATAAATCCTAAAAGTCCAACTAATTGCCTAGAGCCGCAAGATCATCAAACCCTCTGCAAAACCCATTGGAAGTTGCAAAAACATGCAAGTGGTTCCAAGATATCAAATGGCTATGATCAACAGCGCACACAAATATTCAAATATTAAGGCAGAAAATCCCAAGGAAAAATAAACAAGAGAAACCGTTGAGCATATTTGAAAAACTGAGCCATCATCATCGCCACATAATTCTCATGGAGACAAATCACAGTACATTTGGGAATATATGCAAGAATATGTATGAGAAGAAAATTCTTTTGACAGGAAGATAATCGAATCCCAGATTCACTCTTGAGAGAGCTACATCACTTGCTTTGCTTTTCTTGGTGAGATTTTCATGAGCTAAGGGTTGTACTTTGTCTAATAGTCTTCTCTTCCTCTTCAGGGAGTTCTAAACCTTGCATGTAAAAGATGTTCCAAATTATTGAAGAATGTTATGAAGTTGAGCTAAGTCTGTAGAATAATAGATTGGTTGCAAGCTGCATCTCAGAACGCCTGGTGCATCAAAACTACGATCAATATTTACAAAAGGTGTTTCTTGGATTATTCTTCCCAAAACAAGCGATTCAACTTAGTAAATACAATTTTGGGCTCTATTGTTATAAAGAGGTAAAGCAAGATAGTATCTGGCCTTATATATAGGCATTTTGGCCCAATGGGCCAATTCCTGCTGTGGACATTTGTTTGCATCAAAAATAAATTTAAGCCCAAATCAATTAGGCCCAAGCCCATCAATTTGAGAAGAACGAGAAGATCATAAAAAACTTATTAGTGTATTTGAATAAATAAGATAACGTCCATGCAAAGAGATCATGAGAGAAGTCATGGCTGGTGGCAGAAGTGTGAGAGATCGTGGATAATGAAGAAAATTGGGAGTTGGAGAACCATCCCAGAAGTCTGAATAAAAATAAAGAATCGGCATAAACACGGATACAACTCAAAATCATTACCCTTGCAAACTCTCAGCAAAAATACACAGAAGTAGTTCAAGAAAATTCACCTTTTCGTTTTATATTCTAGATATTTTTTTCAAATTCATTCTAGTTTTTAGCATTTTCAGCAATTTTAATATATTTTTTTGTTTTCTAAATCCCAACAGATTATCGTGGATACAAAAATAATGTTGGGAGTTTATGTCTTCAATATTTTTCTTCGCTTTTTATGTAGTGTTTTCTTAAGAGATTAGAACTTATGATCAAATTTAATTCCTGATGTGAGAACCCAAATTTTTAAGTTCATAATTAATTAATAGACATGTATGAGAATTTATTTTCGAGTTATAATAAATTCAAAAATATTAATAATACATGGTGTTTGATATTCCAAGCCAATAAATACACGAATTTCGAATCCAGTGCAAGAGATGCACCTTAAATTCGAAATTAAGGATGTATATCAACATAATTGGAAAGAAATATTACATACAAGGAAGTTTTTCTCAAAGAGTATCTCGATATTTATGGAAGGAACATCTCCAAATTTTGGAAAGAATATCAACCGAATTATGGAAAGATTTTCACCCCACCCCTATAAATACCAACCCATTCCATTCAAAATTTTCACACCTCAAATTTGAAATTTCTCTCTTGAATTTTCGAAATTCTCCTCTCCAACCGAGTAGCGAAGTTCTGCTGCAGTCCAAACCCAGAAGGAATTTCGAACTCCCAGTACATAAAGCTTTCACGTTCTTTCATCCAAATCTGAGGTAAGTGGGTTTTTGCTATACTATAATTTACACACTTGTCCTTTGTAAGTGCGCTTTTGTTATGTATATATTCTTTCGTAAGTGAATTTTTGTTTGCCACACTTGTTCTTCATAAGTGGGCTTGTTTTAAAATATGTTGCGTATAAATTATTTCGTTTTTGAAAGTTCGTTCGAGCATAATTCTTTGTTCACATATATTTCCTTCAAGATTTGTCAATTTATATGTTCAAAGCACTGTTAGGATTCGATTGGATATGGGAAAGGATTTCCGAACTATGACCCTTATACGGTGGGATGGTAACCGTTGTACGGCCTCACTCCATAGAGGATTAACATATTGGACATGGCCTCACTCCTTAGAGGATTAACATATAGGAGACTGATATCAGGAAACCATGGAAATGAGATGACTTTCAGTGCTAAACAAGTATGCTATACGAGTATGATATGTGATAACATGTTATAATTATGAAATATGAATATTCATTATTATTCAAGTTACGATATGCTATGTAAATTTGAATTGATATGTGATAACATGTTATAATTATGAAATATGAATATTCATTATTATTCAAGTTACGATATGCTATGTAAATTTGAATTCAAGTATTTGTATATGTTGCTTCATCTCTCGAACGGCCCCCCATTTGCTGAGTATTTTCCAAAATACTCACCCCTTACTTCCTCCCTACCCAGATAAGAACGAAGAACAAATGGATGAAGATGAGCAAGAGAAATTTTGGGGATGGTAGAAGATCCCGAGTTATTCCAGAAGTTTTAAAGCTTAGTTTATGTTTATCGCTTCCGCACTATTAAAATATTTTTAATCAGTTTATTTTGATATTAAAGTTGTAAAAATGATTTCTTTGTTGATTATGAGAAATAAACTAGTTTTGGTATATACTGTACTACGAGGCTTGTTGTTTGACGATTATGTGATTGTTGAGCAACGCCGGTGTCGACTAACCTCGGTCTCGGGGCGTGACACCTATGCCGTTTGAACTATTATAAGCTAGATTATTTATATTAATTGGTGTTTGTAGCCCCTGACATGCAGGCGTTTCATTAAAATTGTGCAAAAACTTCTATGAGACAGTCTCACATGTCAATTTGTGAGACGGATCTACGATTTGACCCGACCTTACTAATGAAAATTATTCTTTTTATATTCAAAGTATTATTTTTCATTGCAAAATTATCATTTTTGTTAGTTATGTTTAAAGAAATATTATGTAATAAATGCATATTTGAGTGAAAATTGTTACTTTTATGTCAAAAGTATATTGTGTAATATATGTTAATTTAGGTGAAATATATTAATTTTTGGTTAAAAGTATTACTTATTATTTTAGTTATGGCCAAGTCTACTTATTTCACATATATATAATTGTAAGATGTAGTACAAGAGACCCAATCAACGATGAGATGCAATGATTTTCTTAATTAAAACTACACCATATATAATGCACCACAAGCTTTTCAGGCCAAATTCAAGAAAAAATACTCAGTGATAAACTCTAACCTCTTGGTCTAGTGTGGCAAGGTGAGGACCCAATATCCATTAAGCTCTCGGTTCAAATCACACTTATGTGAGCAGTTAAAGTGAGATGTATTCATTCCAGACATTTAATGAGTTTTAATGACTATTTAAATGATAGAATTTTTTGAATTCGACAGATTTTATTGAGTTTCATAGAGTATTACAGATTTGCAAATAGAAATTCATCGACTCATATAGAATTTTTGCAAAATTTTATAGATATTTGTAAATTTTTCATATATATGTGGATTTATATATTTAATTATATGTTATAATTTTTTATTGATTTTTTTGAACTAATAATTATTTTAGGTAAATAAAATCTTTAGATTTATATATTATGTAAAAACAATTCAAAGATAAGAGGACGGAAAGAGATAAAATGCATCTAAATTTTTGGGTTGGGCCGAATATATATTTTGAAAAATTATTGTTATACTTTAGACTTTAATGTTTGTATGTTAATATATTACATGAAGTTATTAAAATTTTATTGTCATTTTGAATATCTATAGACTTTTTTAAAGTTTTTTAAAGTTATGGTTGAACACCACGTGACTTTTAAAACTCTACAACAGTCTATTTTGAATAACTCTATACTTCTGTATAGTATATAAAAGTCTTGATTGAAAAACTCTAAAATTTTAAATTCTACAAAAATAATTAAAAGTCATCAAATCTCCTACATTCAATATATCACAGAAAGTTAGATTAATTAAATAAAAAATATTTCACTCATTGTATATATATAAAAAAAAAACTATAGTTCCTTCATTTACTAAAAAAAACTAAATTTTTGAAAAGAAAAAAGAATTATATATTTCCCATAATATTGGATGACTCGAGTAAAATTCATTAAACAAATCACTAAGAAAATCAAGTCAAACTCCGAGACTGACCGAGCAAGAGCCGCCGTGGAAAGAATTACTAAGACGCAACATGGAACCATCCCAACCCTTTACGTGTCATGCAAAATCCAACGAATTACAACCATTTCCTTGCTCACCAAACACAACCTATAAGATTAATCACTTTCCAGTATTTCACTATAAATACCTATTCTAGTTAAAGACCCATTCATTCTTCATCCGAGAAAACTTAAAAAAGAAAATCATATTGAACATTATAGTAATTTCCACTCCCGAAAATTCGACCTCGATCATGGGTTTGTTCTCGAGCTTCGTATTCTGCTTCGCATCTCCAACTTCACGTGTCAAGGATTCGAACACTAAGAACTCTAGTTCGTCGTGTCACAAGAAGTCTGAGAGTGACAAGAAATCGGCTAAAGCTACAATACCACTTTCGTACTTCCCATTGAACTCGCAAATCTCACGTTTATGATCGTGGTTCCACCGTCAACGTAATTATATTGTTGAAGTTACGGGATAAATAGTGTGTTATTTATGGCAAGGAGTTTATACCCTAGGCTAGTGTGTGTACAAACGTATTAATTGATGCAATGTAGATATCCTGCACACCTACCGTGTACACATATGTGAGCACCGATGAGATGTCACTCACCCATTGGATGCACAATTTTTCTATATTTCATCACATCCAATAGGTGAGTGACACCTCATCGGTGCTCACATAGGTGTGCACGGTATGTGTGCAAGATATCAAAACTATATATATATANTCTCTCATCCATTGTTTTTTAGGAACAATTTGTATTTCCAAGGTCTCAGAATTCTTATTTGAGATTGGTCAGATCACCAAGTCATCGCCAGCCCTCCCTTACTCATTTAGCTCAGTTAACTCTCCTGGTATCCGGGAGGTGAACCTGAGGGAGGAGCTATGAGCTAATGAACTGCGTTGTTTGACACTACAACAATAAATGGCTATTATGACACTTTTTTGTAGACACTTTTAATTAAATGTTGTTACAAATACTTAATAATGACACTTGTAAAAAATTAATAATGTGTACAATAAAAAAACATATTAGACTAGTTATCCTGACATTTTTAATTGATGTCATCTTTTATATGGAGTTTCCCACATCGTAAAAAAATCGTTAAAAAACTTAAATTTGTCACTATAAATAAATGTGAGAATATTTGGGTTGAATAAATATTGGAAGAGGGAAAATAATTGTTTCCCTTCATATAAAAAATGACATCAATTAAAAATGTCAGGATAACTAATCTAATATATTTTTTTATTCCCACATTTTTTTTATTTATTTTTCCTCCTCCAATATTTATTCAACCTAAATATTCTCATATTTGTTATTGTCACTATAAATAACATACACTATACTTTTAGTTGTCATTATAAATGATTTTAACTGACATATAAATTTGTCATTATTACTATAATAACAAGACATGTATAAATGTATTTAAAACATGAGTTTTCCTGACATTTAAAATTGTCATTATATGAATAATTAGTAACACGTATGAAGTTGTCATTAACATCTTATAATGACATTAAAAAATGTCAGGAAGTTTAAGACCGCATTGGAATAGAGGACATTTGTTGGAGGTGTCACTAAAACTTAAATGTCACTAAATATTGAATATGATGACAATTATGAATGTCACCATAAGCATTTATTCTTGTAGTTTGGGTATTTTCGGGGAAAAATAGAAGTCTGTGAAGCCCTTTCAATTCTTTATTCACATGATCTTTGGAATTTAAGATTTTGGTCATATGCTTATTTGCACGCAT